>NW_022170249.1:27108544-27131184 GCF_008802855.1 Photinus pyralis
TACGTGAACGCGTTATCAAACTGGAAGAAAAAGTCAGTGAAAGTGATGAAAAATACGATAAGTTGGAGCAATATACTAGGAGAAATAGTCTGCGTGTGTACGGAATTCCCGAAAATCCTAATGAATTGGTCGAAAATACACTGGTCGAGTTTTTTAAAGAAAAATTGCAAGTTCGTTTGGATCCATGGGCAATCGACAGGTGTCATCGAATAAAAAGTGGAGCTCCAAACAAACCTAGGCCAATAATTATCAAATTTTCGACGTATAATGCTCGAAATTTAGTCTACAAAAATAAAGCGAAGTTAAAAAGTTCCAACTTCTTCATTACTGAGGATTTAACAAACTTACGTTTTAAATTATTAATTCAAGCTAAACAAAAATTTGGTGCAAAAAACGTTTGGACTGCCGATGGGGTCGTTTGTGTTAAAAAGGATGATAAGATTTACAGATGTGTCAACCAAAAAGCTTTAATCGATATATAACACTGTATTTTTACAACTTAGTGGAGCTGCGTATCAATCAACAACAATGAAAACTTATTGTGCGCTACAGAAGTACGGACTCGATAAACACCAATCCTTTTTTGCAGTTGGTATCAAGTGGAATTTTCTTTAAGTTAATCGTGCATAATACACTTTGATTTCAATTGAGTATAGTCATATATATTTGTGTTACTTTCCCTATCAAGACTTTGTAAACAACAACTAAATATTCTAGAAACATACTTCTTATTTTTGTTTACTTTATATTGAAGAGTTCATTTTAATTTGATCAGATTCTAATAAAAATAGTTAATTCAATCGGAATCTTACAGCTGTGTAAATTCTGCCACCTTGTGTACTTTTGTTTTTGTATTTGAATTGTAATCTATGTAATAATGGTAATGGGAACCCTTGATTGAACACATTGCGATAATTAATAAATAAATAATATAGTAATTAATTATATTTATGTATTTCAGTAATTTCGCGCCGTTATCATGAAGTTGGAATCACTCTGTTTTGTTCATTTAAACGCTCGTTCATTGCTACCAGTATTTAATGATTTTGTACAATTTGTTGTAGAATATGATATCGACATAATTGCTGTAACAGAAAGCTGGTTAAGCGCCAGTACACCTGACGCAGATCTACATATCACAGGGTATAATTTTTTTAGAATAGATCGACTTACTAGAGGAGGTGGTATTATTCTCTACACTAAACGAATATTCAATGTAACCTTATTACGGACTGGTATTTATGAATGTATTGAACAATTGTGGGTAAGTTTTACTGTAAATAATCAACAATTTATTGTTGGTGCAGTGTATCGTCCACCTAACTCACCGGGCCTTGATTTCATAGATAATTTAGAAGATACTCTAATAGATTTTTCTGTGTCCACTAACAAACTCCTTTGCTTAGGAGATTTTAATATAGATCTGTTAAATAGCAGTAATACGCTAAGTACGAAGTTGCTGGCCATGTTACAGTCACTTAATATGACACAAGTAATAAAAACGCCTACGCGTGTTGCTAAGAATTCATCAACACTTTTGGACCTGATCATCACAACGCTTGATATAAAAATATTGAGGACAAGCGTGCTGGATAACATATGTTTTTCAGACCATTTCCCGGTTTTTTGTGCTGTAGGGAAGGCGGGGGGAATGGTGGCCCTTAAGCATTTTTGCGCCTGGAATCGTTATTATTTGAGAAATGAATAACAAAAAATTACAGATAATGGAAAAAAATGTACTTTTTAATATAGTGTATTTACATTCTAATAAAAAATAATACATGTAATAATAAAATTTTTTTTAAAAACTAACTATCGGCTCTTATTACCCCACCAAGTTGGGGTAATGGTGGCAGATGGTTCCGATTACCCCAATACATATAAGTACATAGGTGGATACTTGTTTTTTTATAAACAATAGTCACAAATAAATTTGGTTTGCTCAACATCTGAACAAGCCTTATGTGCCCAATTCCCACATGACACACATCTCAACCACAGTTCATTGTTTTTTCCAAATTCACCGCACACAAGACAAATGTCTTGCCCGCTCACGTTTTTATCCATATCTTCATCGTCATTCCACTCTTCCTCAGAAGTAGAATCTTTATGACCCCTCACCGTCGTACAAACTCTAGGCAAATTTTCTCTCTTTAGGCTAGCACCTGTAGTCTCTTTACTACTATCCTTGGAAAACAGATTTTTTTTGCCATTTCTACCTTTTGCATTTCTGTTTTTTTTGTTTGTTTTTTTTTCGCTTTTTCTTTCAAGATTTCTTCATTTGGGGTATCTGTAACTATTTGAGATTTCTGTTTAGCTGTCCGTTTCCTTTTGATTGGTTGTGTAGATTTGGATGGTCCTGGTAAGACTTCTTGGAAAGATACATTCATATTTCTTGTATCTGACGCATGGTCGGTGTCTAATATTGAAATATCTTTATCAGGATTCAGATTTTCTTGCGAATCTGGTTGCTGGAGTTCAAGTGTTTCTTCGCCCATCTGTACCACATCAAGGTTAGGCATGTGCAATTCCGCCGGAGCGAAGTCTTCATCGGAAAACACGTCAGGGTTAAATGGACAAATACCAGTAACCTGAAATCCTTTTGTAGCTTTCTCCAGAGTCGCTACCCTCATGTAGGCGTTGTTAAAAAGTTCTGCTACTTCAAAGGGCGTTATCTTTTCATGGGGATGGTTTTTCAAATATTTATTGCATTCTGCGTTGAATGCAGTCTTTAAAGGAGAATAGAATGTTACATCTAATGGCTGAAGCCGGTGCGAAGTATGTGGAGGGATTGTCAAAAGGATAATCCCATTTTCTTTACAAAATGTGTATGCGTCTAAAGTACAATGTGTCACGTGATTGTCCATTATTAATAAAACTGGATCTTCAGTTGTTGGCTTAACAAATTTTTTAAAATGCTTCAAATATTGGATGAATAGTTCCTCCGTCATCCAGCCCTTGTCTGAACAAAAATAGGAAGCGCCAGGTGGCCCTCCTTTTTGAATTTGCACATTCATTCGTTTCCTTCCATAAATGAACATTGGTGGGACATAAATGCCAGTTGCACTGAACGCGCACACCACAGTTATGTTTTTCCCCCTTTCCCAGCTAGTGGCATAACCAACTTGCTTTAACCCTTTCTCGGCGAGAATTCTGCCTGGTTTCTGTACTGTGGAGATCCCTGTTTCATCGGTATTAAAGATTCTTGATGCCTTACATTTATATTTGGTCAAAATCTTGTCAAGGTTTTCAAAAAACAAAGACACTTGTTCCTTATTGAACGCAGTAATTCTATTAACACTTGTTGGTTCTGGTTTTCTTAATGAAAGTGTTGGATTACGCTTCAGAAATCCGCTTAGCCAATCATTACCCGCGACCTTTTTTTCTTTATTGAACGGAGACTTTATATTATTTTTCACCGCATATTCATATGCGCATTTCTTAATTTCGTCTCTAGAAACGCCATAAAATAGTTTTGATAGCTTGATAACATGAGCTGCTAGCTCCTGTTCTTCATCTGCGGAAAATACCGACAATCGCCCCAATGATGGTCCCTAACTATTGCTGTTTTTCATTCGTTTTTGAATCGTACTCCTGGGTATTTCGAATGTTTTGGATACCTCCCGTATAGATCTACCAGTTTTAATGGCAGCTATAGCTGCTTCTAGGCGATCAGCACTCCACGAACCCTTTTCGGTTCGTCTCTTATAGCACCTGGGCATCTAGAAAAACGTAAAATCAGACTGTGATTATTCGGGGCAATGGTGGCCGGCCCCCATTACCCCTCCCTTAGTGGCTACTATAACCCCAAAACATGTGATTTCGGACAAAACGTGCTATACAAAAATTAAAGGACACTGCGGGACTCACCTTTGCGTATCATAAACTTCACTAACAAACACAATTTTTCGTGCAGTTATAAACCATATAACATTAATCACTTCACAAATAATTAATTTCAAACTCAGCTCGTTCTTACATGTGATCGCGATTTTTGTAGTTGCCAGGCGCCAAACCCACACCTGCTGTTGCCGGACAATGAAACTTCGTACGGACGTTGCTCTGGTCTCCCATAGATGGCAATAGTGGTCACTTTTTGATTTGTGATGCATATAAATAAAATAATTGCTGGCTACCATTACCCCAGAGGCCACCATTCCCCCCACTTCCCCTATTGGTGGTTATGAAATTTAATAATTATTATGATTTTATTTAAAACAGATTTTGCCGTGATTATGGTTCGTGTTATTAGTGATCAAAACTTGTGCTCTCCAGGGAGATTTTGCTCGAGATGCAGTTTTCATGTCGGATTCCAAAGACAGTTTTGAATCTAGCTCTAATCACTCTGAGAGTAGGTACTGAATTAGAATATCGCTCAGCAGGTTCTGGGATAGAAGAAGCTGAAACAGTTTATCCCTGCACTACTGAGAATGTGAGTGAAAGTGAATGTGAATCTGAGGCAACGCTGAACTTTTTAAGGAAGTGGGCCCTGGAATTTAATTGTACAAATGTTGCTCTTTCTTCTCTTCTAGCTGGACTTAAAAAACATTCCTGTAATTTCCCTTGTGATGGAAGAACTATATTGAAAACGAATCAAATGTTTTCTCAAAAAGTTGTTGACCCTGGACACTATGTTCACATTGGAATAAAAAAACAATTTACTTCGCCTTCTTGCTGGTTTGCCTAAATCACTACTAATCCATAAATTAGATTTGTTAATCAATATTGATGGTTTGCCATTATTCAAAAGCTCTCCTGGTCAAGTAATACCGATCTTGTTTTCTATACCTATTATACCTGCATTAAACGGACAAGTTTTTCCCATAGGTTTTTATTATGGTCTTCAGAAACCTAAAAGTTTTTCTTTGTTTTTAAAAGATTTTGTAGATGAAGCCGTAGATTTATGCAGTAATGGCTTATTGTTTAATAATGAACATTTTACTGTTGAGATTATAGGTTTTGTATGTGACGCACCAGCTAAAAGCGAGGTGTTAGGTATTAAGGGACACGGTGGCTATTCGTATTGTACTAAATGCAGTGTTAGAGGAATCACAAGTACTCATAAACGAGTCTTTTTAGAAACTGACTGTCCTATTAGAACGCATGAAGATTTTATTAATTGGGCTGATTCTTCATATAGACTTAATGATACTCCTTTGGTGCAAATACCACAGTTACACTTTGTAAATTCTATTGTATTAGACTACATGCATTTAGTATGCCTAGGCGTAATGCGAACAATGCTAAATACGTGGTGTAATGGTGATTTACCACATAAACTGTCTTATAATAACATTTCCATTGTTTCCGAGCATTTATTAGTATTAAGTAAGTCTACACCGTGTGAGTTTGCAAGGAAACCTCGAGACCTGAAGTTAATCCATAGGTTTAAAGCCACAGAATTTAGAATGTTTTTACTATATTTTGGTCCAATAGTTTTAAAAGATATTCTTAATTCTGACAAATATAATAATTTTTTGACACTCCATGTGGCAATATCAATTTCGTGTAGTAAGTGTAGCCCAGCAAACACACATATACATTATACATAGAATATACATAAAATTTGAGTAAATACTCATACATATGCTTTTTTATATATCAAGTATGTAAATATGCTTTAATAAAGTTACATACTCCATATGTCACACATATTATGTATAGTTTATATAATAGTATAGAAATTTACGTATATTATACATACACGAATTCATATAATATTTACATAAAGATAATTACGTATAAGTTATGAAATTTATGTGCTATTATATTTACATTATTAAATATCATATGTAAGGAGTATTATTCATATTTTATGTATATCTTCTGGAAATAACTAGAGATTATCAGTACATACATTCTATGGTCTAAAATTTATGTCCTTTATATTTCTGCGCCGCATGCGTGCGCGCTTATCCCACGTAAACTGTTGCTTAACCTACAAAAATATTTAGTTTTGTTTGTATTTGTGTGCAAAATTGTACTTTCTGTTGGATTTGGATTTTATTTGCTAGCGCGTTGTTAATCATTGATGTTCATTGAAAAACACAAAATTTTTGTAAGGAAAATGTTACAGTGATATTAGAATTAAAACTATTTAAGTTAAAGATTAAAGCTTTCTTATTAAGTAAAGCGTTCTATTCTGTCGAAGAGTTTCTGCTTTGCGATATGAAAACTTTTCCATGTAATTATTAAGCATGTATAATATTTTAGATTTTTCCATTGTTTTGACGAATGTAAGTTTCTTTTGTTAACTATGCATGAAATAAATATTATTATTATTATTATTAAAAAATGTATAATATTCCATTTATCACAGGCGAACTATATATCAACAATTGGGGGAAGAGACTTGCAGATGTGTTCCACACTGACTCCCTGTACTGCGCAAACGCAAGCGCGCTAAAATTTGAATTTGCTTTAACGTGCCACCGTTTGTTTTGTTTATAATACCAGTTCCTGCTGACTTCGAAAGAATATGTTCTTCTTCTCGAATTAAAGCCTTCGGTCACTACTGTGAATTCCAGTTAAATACATTATAGCGCCAACTTGAAAGCAAACCTCTACTTTAGCTATCAGTCATGATCCTTGTTAGTAGTCTGGTTTTTTGTGATTCGTTCAGCACGGGACTCTCTCTTTACCACAGGTCAATGTTGGTCTGTAACGTTATTGCTGTAAGTAAATGTTATTAACTCTTTCTAATTAACTATTACAGTACTTACCGAAGCAGTTTCCTAATATCGCCTTTGGCATATTCTATGACCATGCACTCCAAATGTAGATAACAACAAAATTCATCTTGATAACATGGCATTTTCATATACCTACTACATATAATAGGTATGCTAAATTATCTTCAATTATAACGTATGCAGGTTATGTGTATATTATTTACCCCTTACACTTGACAGCTGTACACAAATTCAAATTTTAGCGCGCTTGCGTTTGCGCAGTACAGGGAGTCAGTGTGGAACACATCTGCAAGTGGGGGAAGAGAGGTCAAAGATAACATACATCGATGCCTCAAAACAATTTTCACAAATGAAATCGCCACAAAATGCTCATGGCTGGGTCATAGAGGAAATTTTCGGGTGTGTGACCGGACGTCTATAACCACGCTTAAAGGTAATGTTATAGCTTTACAATGGCGAGATGCAAGTGAATGACCTATTTTTTTTACAGATGTAATGCAAAATACGTATAGTATTACGCAAAAGAATTTTGAAGTCATATGCAGCGAATGGTTTCGACTTGCAAAATTACGCATTAAACCAATGCAACGTAACGTAACACCATAATGTGCAATGGATTTATTAATAATAATGTAATGAAATAAATATTTAATAAACTTTATTACATTATATATATATATATATATATATATATATATATATATATATATATATATATATATATATATTGCCCATATATCTTATTGAAGTAAATATCAGTATGTATTATAGATGTAAATATTCTATATGTGTAATGTATGTTACTACATATACATAAAATGTACATAAATTCAGGTACTGCAGAGGTAGAGGAATTTACATCTAATATACATATATTTTATTTTGGAAATTGCTGACATCCTGACATAAATTATCTCTTATTTATCTTTCAGTTTTATATAATTCTAATAAGTTCTTACATAATTTATATATATTTCCTATATAAATGTGTTTGCTGGGAGGTGTGCAGATGCCGAACAAAGAGAGTACGCAAAATCTTTATTAGTTCATTTTGTCAAGACTTTCATTTTATTATATACTCAAGATTTTATTACCCATAATTTTCATGGGCTCATTCATCTCCCAGGTAGCACACTCACGTCATGTAGACGTTAGATATTGGTAACTTTTGGTCCATAGGTAGGTTTCCCTAATGGGTATGTCTTGTTGACGTCATTTAGAAAACGTCAAAATGACGTCAGTGTGATGACGTCTTATTTTGGTTCCATATTCGTGAGTTAATTAAAGGATTATTTCGAATGGACTACCAAATTATAATTAAATTAAATAATTGGTGAATAGTTGGTAATTACTAACTACCAAAGGTCAAAAGTCTAAGATGCCGGCACTGTTACTAAAGGCGGCTTTACACGATGCTAGTGACTTGTACAAGTTACTAAAGACCAGTACTAAAAGCAAGTGTTTTTAAAAATTAGTTACATTTACATGGTACCAGTAAGCAGTAACTAGTTCAAGTAACTGTCCCAAAAATAGGTAGGTTAACAAAGTTTTAGTAGTGTTTAGTTCACGGGCTCATTTCACATTAAAATTTAAACGATGCATTCGAAGACCAAAAGTATTTTACTTAAAAGGAGCATAACATCATGTGCAAAACTGTTGATAGAGGAGTGCATTCACATGTTACGGATTGAAATAACAACAAATCCAAAAAAAAGGATTTGGGTGAGAAAATGGCTATCAAGAAGAACCACACACGGTGCCTCTAAGATGCTATTAAAGGAACTCGCCGTTGAGGACGTTGAAGAATACAGAAATTGTATGAGAATGTCTCCTGCTTCCTTCGACATACTCCTGAAGAAAATATTGCCAATTGTACAGAGATCTGACACCACAATGAGAATGGCTTTACCTGCCAGAACAAAATTAGAAATTACTTTGACATATTTAGCTACTGGAAATAGTTACAGAAATTTGCAACAACAATTTCGTGTTTCCCGGCCTGCAATTTCCAAATTCATTTCAGAGGTATGCGATGCTATATACAGGGTGTCCCTAAAAGGTCTGTACAACGCGCTACCAGGGGTTCTTAGTATCAAAATAGGACGATTTAACCCAACTTACCTCTATCCAAAAGTGCCTCGGTAAGGCGCTATCTACCGCCAAAGATTAAAAAAAAAATCGTTATTTTTATTTTATCGGAAAATGGTTTTGCCGATTAAAATGAAATTCGGGATGTGAATGTCTAATGTAAAAAGGGTCTTTGTGATATCATCGTTTTGATTGTAGTTGCTATGTAGGTGGTAAAATACTGACCATCCACATCTGAAGAGGTCTAAAACTTTTTAACTACTATTTTGACGGTTCTGAATTTTTAGGCACTGATAGACGGTTTACTTGCAAGCATTTTTTGTCTCTTGATGAATATCGCTATCTGTGATGGTTTACGAAAAAAAAAAAAATTAGGCATGATGAATGGCATGCACCATACATGCGATTGTTCCTCAAAAAATCAGAAGATGGCTGTGAAACCTTAGAGTGGCGTAACGTTTGTTTGTTGTTTCTTAAACTTGAACAATTTACGTTTTGCTTGAAGACTTAAAATTTTATTGTTAAAATTGTAATATGGCCTTTCAATACAGTAACGCAGAGTTAACTGATATGCTATTAGTGTTTGGATACTGTCGTGGAAATGGTCGCCAATGCGTTAGGGAGTATACTCACAGGTTTCCAAATCGTCATAGCCTACTTCTTGCTTGCACTTATGGTTTTTGAGGAACAATCGCATGTATGGTGCATTCCATTCATCATGCCTAAATTTTTTTTTTTCGTAAACCATCACAGATAGCGATATTCATCAAGAGACAAAAAATGCTTGCAAGTAAACTGTCTATCAGTGTCTAAAAATTCAGAACTGTCAAAATAGTAGTTAAAAAGTTTTAGACCTCTTCAGATGTGGATGGTCAGTATTTTACCACCTACATAGCAACTACAATCAAAACGATGATATCACAAAGACCCTTTTTACATTAGACATTCACATCCCGAATTTCATTTTAATCGGCAAAACCATTTTCCGATAAAATAAAAATAACGATTTTTTTTTTAAATCTTTGGCGGTAGATAGCGCGTTACCGAAGCACTTTTGGATAGAGGTAAGTTGGGTTAAATCGTCCTATTTTGATACCAAGAACCCATGGTAGCGCGTTGTACAGACCTTTTAGGGACACCCTGTATACGATGCGTTACAGGATTTTATACAGGTAGGTCAATATTATTTTATTCGTTATATTTATAAAAAAAAATGTAGTTCTTAAGAGTAAGCTGGTATATGTACGTTTTTACAAATAAAAGAAAACACTTCTTTAAAGTGAAACATAAATCATTAACTATTTAACTCGAATTAATTGTTAGTATGCACAGTAAACGCAGATTGATATGCTTCGGAAAGAATGCTTGCGCTGTTATCTGCCAATGGCATAGATATCATGTCATGGGATTGTGGGGACAGGACACACTCGTTTAATTCCGGGGACGTCAAAATAGTATATGTACTGGGGCATCTGGAAGAAGCCAAGGAGGTGCTGGTACCTGCAATGTTTCGCAGTCTGTAACGTGTCAACAATTGCTGAATTTCATCCTGAGCTGTAATTCCCTCTATAAGAGGCAACTTTTTTAATTGTGCAGATATACTTGCTAGAGAGTTTAAATCCTTGATACAAGCAGCAACTTCCTTAACCTTTGTTTTTGCTGTTTTATGGCGTTTTGGAGTAGGTTCATTATCAGCTTGATTAACACTTTTCTTTATTACTTCCTCTGCTTCCGGTACATCTCTCTGTGTTGTCTCCTCAATTTCATCATGTGATGTAAGTGATTCGTCACATGCGTCTGCGGCCTGGAAATATCTCATGTTCAGTAATATCTAACAAATCTCTTTGTATTAATTATTAATACTATTTTTTTGCATAGTGGTCAAATTACCGGACTTTTTTGAGAAAAAGTCGTATCGAAAGTGATACCTTTTTTGACGATTTTTACTTTACGTTACCACTTACCATAACGTTTAGTCCTATCTATGGACAATAGCATCCATTTTTGAGGGACAGTATACCGCGAATGTCAAATGATATTCAATTATAGATTATTAAGGATCACTATGCAAAAAAATATTACGTGTACAGTACGTGTTGAAAGTAGCGTTGCCAACCGTCCCGCATTTTGCGGGATTTCCCGCATTTTAGGTATTTTGTCCCGCGTCCCGCAGGATACTAAAGCGGGACGCCGTTTGTCCCGCATTTTCTGATTTTCAATTAATTGAAGTAAAAACACGCAGATCTGGCGCACTTGTTGTACTTTATAGAGCCTTTAGTTGTACTCATGCGTGATCTTATATAGTAGGCGGCCCGCGGCGGGTAGGTGGGGTGAGCGTGAGAGTCTGCTCTGTGACTATGTTGTTGTGACTTGTGCTCAGTCAGTTTTCTAAAGTAAAAGATACGTTGTGTTGTGCGCATTGCGTTAAATTTTGTGCGAGTCCATTTTTGTCAAAATTATGGTAAGTTGTTTGGTTTATAACTTCGTTAGTAATTCACTTATACATTTAATTATGTATTGAATTGAGTATTGTGGTTATTATAGATGGATACTTCAGACGCTTACTCCTCTGACGAAGATCAACGTAGTGCGTGTACGACGACCCCCCCTAAACGCAAAAAACGCGTTTGCGTTTATAAGAAAGAATGGGAGAAAGAATTTCCATGGGTACGGGGGGCCCAAAGTACTGACTGTGGACCATCAACATCCAGCCTATCTGTAGCTCTAAAGGCATTTTGTAAATTTTGTAAGAAAACATTTACTATAAGTCACGGCGGTATTCATGACCTAAAAAGACACTCTAAAGGGGCTGAACATCTTAGGCACCTAAACAGTTGCTAAATCGAATCAAACACTTGCTTCGTTTTTAAAACAAGGGAACACCTTAAACTTAGAAGACGATAAAATAATTGCCGCTGAATTAACCAAGGTTTTCCATTCTGTAAAACATTGACATTCTTACAATTCACTAGACTGTGATTCTAAACTAAGCACTGTTCTATTCCCGGATTCAAAAATAGCAGCTAAGATTAAGCTTGGAAGAACAAAGGCAGGTTCTATTGCTCACAATGTCTTGGGACCAGCTTCAATAGAAACTCATTTAAATCTTTTGAAGAATTAATATTTTTTAGCGTTGCAACTGATGCTTCGAACCATGGAAGTACAAAATTATTTCCTCTCCTTATAAGATATTACGCACCTGGAGAAGGAATAACACAGTGCTTACTAGATTTTTTTGATGATGCTGACGAAACAGCCTCTGGTATTTTCAATAATATAAAGAATAGACTTAATTCGTTAAGTTTAAACCTAAAGAATGTTTCTAGTTATTCTGCCGACAATGCCAGCGTGAACTTTGGAAAACACCGTTCTGTTTACACAATGCTGAAAAATGAAAATAAAAATATTATTGCTGTGGGTTGTCCTGCACATATGTTGCACAATGCCACGAAATTTGCTTTGGAAAGGTGCTCATTTGACGTAGAAAATTTAGTTCTAAAAGTTTATGGGCATTTTTCGTCACATGCTAAAAGAGTTGAGCGATTAAAAGAATTTTTTGATTTTGTTGATATAGAATATAGGTCAATTTTAAAACATGTGACAACACGTTGGTTGTCATTATATTTAGCTGTAGATAGATTATTATCTAACTTCCCGGCCATACGAAGTTATTTCGTCTCAATGGGAGAATGTCCTGCTCTCCTAAAGGTTTTTTTCCCAGAAGAATCAGATGGCGAATCATCAAGCGGAGAATCATTTACATTAACCGAGTGTTATTTAGCATTTTTTCAAAACATTCTAAAACTCCTTCATGATTGTGTACTGTTATTAGAAAGAGAAAAGCTTTTATGCACAGTGGTTTTTGATGTTCTTTCAAAATTAAAGAATCAACTTAAGCAAAGACTCGACGATAAATTTATAGGATTTCATTGTAGTAAGATTTTAAACAGTTTCCCTGAAAATATTAAATCCTCAGCAATGGAACAGTTTTTAAAGTTTTATCAAAATGTTATTGACTATATTGAAAAAAGGTTTGATTTCTCTAATAATAATTACATGTCACAGTTTGCTTTCTTCTCCTTAAAATCGAAAACTGACATAAATTATAATAACTTGGTTCAGGCAGTAGCTATTGCCGGCATTGAAGAGGATTTAGATATGGACCAACTTTACAATGAATTTTGCAATGTAAAGGATTCTCTGTTACTGGCTATAGAGCAAAAAAATAATGAAGAGCCAATAGTTGACGTTTGGAATAAGATTTTTTCGGTAAAACCCGCAATACACGATTCAATTTTTACATGTAAAATACACGAAAAATGCATGTAAACATTGATGTAAAAATATGTGACAATACACGTTAACATTTTTCGTTTGCAATATTTTGAATTTCTGGGAAAATTGATAACTTCGGATTATTGGCACCTACCTTCATGTTCAATTAAACTCAAAGTTAGGTTAGGTAAATTTTGAAATATAATGGACTTGGATAAGAATTTATTATTAAGTGCCGCCGTGATAGCAATAAGTGCAGCGTCAACGACTGTGTTAAAATTGCAATCAAAAGAAAAGAAAAAACGGAATCGAAGAATATGGGTGCGTTCTTGGGTTGGAAGAAGAGATAGCAAAGGAATCATGAACCTTGTGACTAATGAATTATTAACAGAAGACCCATTGGCATTCAAAAATTATTTAAGGATGTCCAACACGTCCCTATTGAAACTGTTGGGAAAAGTGGAAAATCTCATTAGCAAACAGGACACTGTTATGCGTCAGGCAATACCAGCAAAGCATAAACTAATTATTGCATTGCGTTATTTGGCGACTGGAGAAACATTTAGAAATCTTATGTTCTCTACAAGAGTGCATGAATCAACCATTGCACAGTTTGTCCCTGTTGTGTGTCGAGCAATTTATTCTGTGCTAGTTAAGGACTACATCAAAGTACATTTGTTAACTTATGTACCTATATATGAAACCAATAGTAATATAACTTTTTACAGTTGCCCGAAACTTGTTCTCAGTGGGAAGAAATAGCTACAGGTTTTTATAACGAATGGCAAATTCCAAATGTGCTTGGAGCCTTAGATGGCAAGCATATTGCGTTTTGTGCACCATTAGCATCAGGATCCACTTATTATAATTATAAGGGATTCCATAGTATTGTACTACTGGCTCTTACAGATGCTAAATATCGATTTACATATATAGACGTTGGTGTGAATGGTAGAGTGTCTGATGGAGGTGTGTTTAGTCAAAGTGATCTGTATAGAGCATTGGAAAATAATTCTCTCAACATACCACTTGATAAACCGCTGCCTGGTATGCAACGTGCAGTACCGTATGTAATTCTAGCGGATGCTGCATTCCCTTTAAAAAAAAATATATTGAAACCATACCCATTTCGAGGCCTCACTGAAGAACAGGCGATATTTAATTATAGGTTAAGCCGTGGACGTAGAGTTGTCGAAAATGCTTTCGGTATTTTGGCCAATAGATTCCGCATTTTGTTGGGAAAAATTAATTTGGGAGCTGATAAAACTCGAGATATTACGTTAGCGTGTTGTGCTCTTCATAATTTTTTAATTGCTGAAAGTAATCTGTATGTACAATCGGTTGAGCATACCCCCACAACCAGTAACGATCAACTAGGAGGAATTGGTCAGCAAATTGGTAATCGTCCAAGCAATACTGCAATGCAAATTCGTGAAGAATTTAACCGTTACTTTAATGGAATTGGAGCAGTAGAATGGCAAAATAATATGATTTAAATATAGTTTTCAAATAAGTTTTGTTCATTTCAGTGTAAAGAATGAGTTTAGCATATAAAAAATGTTTTCTAGTGTTTTATTTTATAAAATATAAATATAAAAATGTTTTCTTCAATTTTCCTTTTCTTGCGCATCGTAAATGAGCATCATTATCTGTCTCTTTACTTCTCTTAGGATGTTACGATCCGTTATCATCCGTATTTCTGATTCAATATTTTTACAAAAGTTTTTGGTTGGATCATTCTCGGATTTACTTACAGCCCCACTAATATTAGTTAATGCCGACGTGGAAGCTTTTAATAATTCATATTGTATATCTCCTGTTGCAGATTCTCTTTTGCGTTTTTTTGTTGACTATAAAATTACAATTAAAAATCATTATACTATCTCCATAAAGAAATTACCTTTTGAGAAATGGGTGTTACAGTAATTGGAGATTGACTATTTAAATCGTCATGCGGTGTACCAACATTAAAATTCCCCATGTCATCTATTGTGCCCTCGTAAATTAATTCGTCCTTTTCAGAGTCGACATCTCCTTGGTAAACTTCTACAGCTTGCCCTTGTGCCGCATGCTACAAATTTTTTTCTTCGTACAACAAGTAACATAAAATAAAACTTACATTGATTGATGAAACATTTTTCGTGGCATTGTGAGGTGCTTGCCGATGGTGTAAGAAATTCAATAATTCGAAACACCACCATGTCGATACATACACATCGTCTAATCCTGCACCTGAATGTTCGCTTTTTTTTAACTTATTAAGTTCACTGGTGTAAGTTGTTCGTAGCCCATTTATTTTTTTTTGTATTACATCCCATGTCACGTCTGTATTACACAAATTATTGAAATTTGTAGTAATTTCTTCCAGGGCCATTCTGCGCTTTGTTTTGTTTTTATAGTGCACACTGCTAATTAAATATAAACATTCATGTTGTTCATACAATTGTATGAGTGTTTTTGTGTGGTCTTGGTTCCACATTTTTAAATAAATAAATAAAGTACGGGAAAGAATTGAGGTTACAAGTTTGTTTTTACACTTGTACCAATATTTGCGTTTTGCCAACCACAAGTAAATAAACTGTACTACAGCGAACTAAAAATTCATGACAATGACCTTCAGAAATAGAACAAAACCTATTTGTTCAATTTATGATGTAAAATTGAATGTAAAAATTCACGGTGACAATACACGATGTAATTAGCATTTTTCATCAAAATTCATGAATAATTCATGTAATTTATGATGGTGTACTACGGCTTTAAGCGAGATTTTTATGCATTTGTTGGTGAACGATTTTAGCGAATGGATTAAATGTTGTGTTGAATTTTGAAATAAAGACCTTCCTTGGTGGCATACATACAGATTGATTTTTATATCATAGTTTAGTTTTTTAATTTATAGTGAAAGTGTACAGTATAAACAGCTCTAGTTTATTTTTATAACGAGCACGCAATGGGGAAAAGAGACAAATGCGTGTTTATAAACTGCAGTAAATGTCAAAATGACCATCCTGGCTTACGTGTATTTAGAATCCCAATAGGTGCCTTTACACTTACGCTCTTTCGTGCGGTATAAACGCGTGGCGTTCCAATCGCGCGCGAACGACACGCGCCAAGAACGTGGCGTTCCAAAAGTGTGTTGTTAGAAACAAGAAATTTGTAACGTTCCAATCGTGGAGTATTGTCTACGCGCCCGGAACGTAAGAGGAAAAGAGTGTCAGTGTAAAGCCGTTTTCGCCTGCTTTCGCACGTTCTTTGCTTGGCTCGTGGCATTTTAGAATTTCTAAAAGTTTTAAGAAAGTTTTATCAAAAAATGTATAAAATAAGGCGGAAAAAATGTATTGCTGCACTTTGTGTGGCTGTGCAGATGAACCTAACGGAAGAAGAAAAGAAAAAAAGAGTTTGGGTTAAAAAGTGGAGGGAGGATCGGAACAAATTTGGTCACATGCCACTTTTAAACGAACTTCGGCTAAATTTCCCAGACGATTTTAAAAACTACCTTCGTATGGATCCTGATACATTCAAAATTTTATTGAATTTGATTTCGCCAATAATTTCGAAACAAAATACGAAGTTAAGAGAGAGCATAAGTGCCGAAGAAAGACTTATGGCGACTTTACGATATTTAGCAACGGGGCGCTCTTTCGAAGATCTTGTTTTCCACTGGAATTTCATCGTCTGCCTTATGTCAAATTATTCCTGAAACTTGTAAAGCTCTTTACCAGGTTCTGAAGAAAGAATACATGAAGGTAAGTTTATTATTTTATTATTTACACTATTCATTCGTATTAATATTAGCAATAGAAGTGTAATACTCTACTAAACTGCTTGAGGGTACAACAACAGGAGGTTGTGGTGCATCTTCGCATGGCAATGTAACTTGCCAACACTGCCTGCTATCTGATGAGTTTAAGGTATAAGATGATGAAGATGATGCAGGTCTTTGCTCATTTGCGTCGGACAATGTAACCGCATCTGACAGCTTATTTAATAAACCACGAGAAACAATGCTATTGATTAAGCTTTCAGCATAAACAGCTTGTTCGGGGTTCATTCTTTTTAATTTTTTGGCCCATGAAATTCCAACTGCATCATATTCATCGATATCATTGTGTGCTTGAAGTTGCTGCTTACAAAATTCCATAAATTCTTCATTTCTCTTCTTAATAGTGGTTTTCTTTTTCTGCCTTGGTGTGGTACTAAGAGATTTCATCCCTGATGAATATGCGGATTTTGGAGTTGAATTTGAAGCATTATCATTCTGAAAATTTATGATATGAGAACTTATTCACTTTGAGCGATGAATTAATAAGACTAAGTAATATTTTGTTTTAGTTTCCATCAACAAAAGAAGATTGGTGTAAAATAGCCACCAGTTTTAAAAATAAGTGGCAATTTATTAATTGTGGAGGAGCTCTAGATGGAAAGCACATACGGATTGTTCCTCCTCCTCATTCTGGCGCTCAATATTATAACTACAAAAACTTTTATAGTATTGTGTTACTAGCCCTTGTAAACGCAAATCACGAATTTATATTTGTTGACGTTGGAAAAAATGGCCGACATTCAGATGGGGGTATTTTAGAGTATACCAATTTTTATGATGGTTTGATGAATGGTAACTTGATTTGATACAATAATAAGTAGCTAATTTTATTATGTTGTATTTCAGGTCACTTACATTTGCCAGACAACAGCGAAACAGATAAAAATCTTAATTTTGTTTTTCTGGGTGACGATGCATTTTCGTTGCATGAGAATTTTTTAAAGCCGTTTCCTCAAAGGGATTTAACGTATGAAAAGCGAATTTATAATTATCGTTTATCACGCGCGCGAAATGTCTCAGAAAATGCTTTTGGCTTACTGTCTGCAAGATTTAGAATTTTGCATACAGCCATACATATGACCAATCCACAAAACATTACGTATGTTGTTTTAGCTATTTGTGCTCTTCACAATTTCCTAATTAAACGAAAAACGTTGTATGCCACTCTGAGATCGTTTGATCAAGAGGATGTGCTAACCCATGAATTACAACAGGGAGAATGGCGCAACGTCACTACCCAACTCGAAAATTTAGAAACGAGCCTGCAAAAAAATGTATCGGTAGCAGCAAAAACTAATCGCGAAAAATACATGGAATATTTCAATAAAGAAGGACAAGTGCCCTGGCAGGATGCCATGTTAAAGAAAGGAAAATCATAATATTAATTATGTACTATATAGCTTACCTCAGTCAATAAAAGGTCCTTATTAGATTTATTTTCTCTTCTTTCCTCCACAAGTTCATCTGTTTCCCATTCAGTGTGTTCTGAAAGTTGTGTGTCTTGATTTTCTTCTTCCTCATCATCCTGGCTATTATTATCGACTACTGTTTCGTCATGAGACATATTACTCTGCACACTTGCGTTTGGTATCTCTTGATCGCAAGTAAAAAGTAGTAGATCATAGTACCAGAGCGTTGGTTCATACACATCCGGCACTCCTGCTCCGCTCCTTTTCGATTGCAAAAGCTTTTTCAGTTCTTTACGGAAAGAGCCCCGGAAGCTCTGAATTTTTTTTATCACATAATCTCTATTTGCTTCTGTATTAAACGTTTTGCAAAAGTCAACTAGCTTGTCATATGCAAGATTTTTTAAATTTTTGTTAGTGTAATCTTTGGATTTCACTTTCCAAAGACATGGATGGCCTTTGTAAATTTCTATAAAGTTTGCAACAATTTCTTTTGACCAATATCGGCTGTCCGCCATTTTGTACAGAACCAGAGAAACACCGACTCTTACAATGTTTTCAAAATGAAGTACCTGAAGAAAAATATCTGTGTAACGTTTATGCACGAGTATCTTTGATTCGGATACACTTACCAATTTTTATAATAAAACTACGCTCAAAATAAAGTTGGTTCTTTTTTTTTGGTAAAAAAAATTGAGGAAATCACCCCCTAATTAGCACCCTAATTGTAATTAAGCGTTACCGCTTTACAGTTTACTTTATTTATGTATGGTTGATATGATCTGTAAGTTTGACCGGAGTAAAGTGGTTAGTTTTGAAAAAAATGTAGTTTTGAAGTAAAAAAAAAAATTTTGAAATTTTTAAAAATTGCCTACTGTGTAAACTAAACTAATACACTAATAATTATTTGGCAAAAAAAGGCAATTTTTCAAAATTTCAAAATTTTTTTTTTACTTCAAAACTACATTTTTTTCAAAACTAACCACTTTGCTCCGGTCAAACTTACAGATCATATCATATCTTAAAACATTTTTTTCGATCAGACAAACCAAGATACAAGAGGTTAAACACAACCACCGCGCCCTTCTTTATTAACACACACGCTGTCGCATAAGTTCACGGCTGCTTAAACCGTTTTCATTTATATTCGCTAATAAGGAAGTTATGCATTTAATCCCATTGAGATTGGACTACACCGTACATAGCAAAAAATTATTTGTGAAAATAATATGCTATATTTTTAGAATAAAATTTACCTACAGGGTGCTCGATAAAACAAAATTATTTAACAATTAGGTATTAAAAACAAAATTTCGCAATAAAAATTTTTCGGTGCCTATTAACTAGGAAAATATAGTCATCTCCTAAGTCATCGAATATTTTTAAATTTTCTTTTCTTTTAAAGGGACAATTATATGCGAACGTAGAAATGATAGGTACGCTTTTAATAATTTCACGACCTTAAACTAATTTTTTAAATTAGTGGCAGTATTCCAACAAGGTAAATTCGAGCGTAAATTAAGACAACTCCCATTTTTGTTTCACAATAATGTAATAATGCAAATAATTTTAATTCGTCACTTTCAGGTATAGATAATTTCATATCAATTGAATGGAATGTTTATCTAGAATTAATAATAAAATAAAAAGGGACTTTCCATTAAAAAACGTGGTTTTTTAAAAAAAAAAAAAAGAAATATGTTTATAATTTGTGAAGACCCAGTTGTGAAAAAGTATGTTTTTTATTCGAATAACAAGTGTTTATTATAAGTATCCATCAAATTTGATCACTTTTCATCCAGGTAATAGCCACGTCTTAAAATGCAAATATTCCCAAAACAATCGACAACGACCATACACATTGGCCAATAAACTGACCTTATTTTTCAAAAAGGAATCTCTTATTTTGAAAATAAAAGTGGGAATTGCCATCGATTGCCATCCAAAGTAAGGAGGTAATATGGTAACTACTTTCGTTATAAACGGAAGGGTTAGAATATTCGCACTTTTGTGTTTAAATACCTTGGCATAACATTAGATGAAAAATTTACTTTTGAACATCATATTTCAGAATTACATTTTAAACTTAGATCCTCAATTAGAAAATTTTACTTCTTAAGGAATTTTTGCGGAACGACCTTACTACGAAATCTTTACTTTGCCTTAATAAACTCAAAACTACAGTATGGTTTAGTTTGCTGGGAAAAAAAACCAAAAACAGAAAGCTCGTTTTCTCTATATCTCGAACGAGATCTCGGAATTAAAAATCTCGCCAATACAACAGTTAAGTATTTATATTCAAAGTTCTAAGGACTTTTTATACAAGAAGCGGTAATAGAGGAAATTACAGCCCTAAGTATATTTCAAGAAGCATCACTAACTCCCAAAAGTAAACAAAACCCTATTTAGACACTCTTTTCAATATTTAGGACTCAAATACTTTAACCAACTGCTTGTCAATTCGGTTGATGAAGGCTTCCATTTTATATATTGGGTTTTAATTAATAAATATTTGACCTTGTGGTAGCTAATATATATTTTATTTTTGGGTCTAAAGCGATCGATTTCGGTAATTTTCCATTGTCAGGCTTGCGTTATTTGGATGCTTAATAATTAGTTCTATTGTTAATGTAATGGTGGTGCGTGATGTGGGATTGGTGGCTGTGATTTTTAAAAGATGTGGTCTCGGATGTGGTGAATGATTTGGGTTTGTCTCGTGGTTATAAAGTTGCCTGTCAATATCAAAAAACGTCCCACCCTAAAACACGCAATATTTGGCTTTATTCTATTCAAAACATAAATACATTAAACCGAGCATTAAACATAGTGTTTTCCTAACTCTTTCCAATCAATCTCGTAACATTTCACAACCGTTGACTAATCACTAAGTAAAATAATCAGTAACTAATAATTGAACTACTCAAACATTTAGTCTTAATTTTAGACACAAAACCGAGCTCAAAACACGATGCCTACCCACATTATAGAAGGCTGTTTTTACCTCGGATTTTTTTTTTATTATGTTCTTACACAGATAGAGCTATTTTTTTATGTAATGCTAGCTTTCTGTAAATCACTTCCATAATTTTTGGAGAAATAAATTTCATTATTTCATATTTTTTAAAAAAGAAACTATACCCAAATTTCCAAGAGCGTGTCATTTTTACGTTAACATATAAGGGTAATTTCCTTTAAAAAAAAACATGTGTTATGTATTCAAAAGAAAACAAAATTTTAACTCAAAACAACTTAAGTATGTCACGAAGAAAAAATCGAGGAAAAAATTAAATTCAATTTAAACAAGAAAATGTTTGTATTGTATTAAATATAATATAAATTCAACCGCGTAATGAAATATTAATTATAATATTAATCATATCACAATAGTAAAGTATAAATCATTAAAGTATGTAATATTCTAATTTTAGGAAATGCTTCGCTAGTAGCCCTAGAACTACAAGCACTTCACAATCGCGTGGTGTGTGAGCTGCATTTTAAGGACACCGATTTTGTGAATCAATCAAAAACGCATTTAACTCGAACTGCAGTGCCCAGGGCTTTTTCTGAAATGGAAACGAGAAGAGCTAGTCGTAACAATACCTACACGACAATACCCTCCTGCAATCCCAGATGTGACGAGGAACAGATCACCTACACCTTCCACGTCCACTGAAGGGCAAGTTGTTTCTCCAAATACAAGGAAGTATCTGGAAGATATTACCAACTTAGATGAAAAGTCTTCCGGTTGTTCCCCCAAAACAAAAAGATTAAGAAGAACAATTTCCAGTCAGCGAAGATTATTGCACAATAAACGATCACTTATTTCAAAGATGAAAAAGAAATCTGTTGAAACAAAACTTCAATTGAAGAGGAGATTGTCCATGGAACACATGATTAAATCCCATCAATATACCTCTCAGTCGTCACAGACCTTAGTAGAAATGCAGGTGCTGCACAAACAGAATACCCCTTGGACGAAAAATGAGAAAGAGTTCGCAATACTATCCTATTATAAATCTCCGAAGGCGTATAAATATTGGAGAAACTCTCTAAAAATTGTGTTACCCAGTCTTACCACCTTACGGACTTGGATAGGAACATCTAAATGTCGTCCTGGGTTCAATGCCAAATTCTTTAACGATTTGAAGATGAAGGTGCGAGTTTTGTCAAGAGTGGAAAAGTGTTGTACCATCGTCTTCGACGAAATGAAAATAAAAAAGTTTCTAGAGTATTCGGAATACTTAGACCTTATTGAAGGATTTCAAGACTTGGGAACTTGGGCCCGAGGATTATATTCAACGTGGAAAATGCCGTTGGCATATTTTGTTTGTGGTTCTAACATGCAGCACAACA
>NW_022170249.1:27131284-27163843 GCF_008802855.1 Photinus pyralis
TAAGTTTGAGTTTTATTGGATTCTGTGATAACACGGTATAGTTTATCTTTTTTGTTAACAATTGAATGACTGAAGTAGCCTACTAATTTTTATAATAAGGATTTCCTATGATTCTCTTATTTCTTATGTGTCAGTGACATTGTAAATACGGATGATTGAGGCTTTCATAATAAACTTTAACTAGGCTCAAACCTACCTAGATATTATGATTGTCGTTTCGAGACATACGGTTGCTGGTTGGTTCATTGGCTGTATTTATTTCAATTTTTTGCCAATACGTGTCATATGCATACCCAAGCACATGCCGACTTTGGTACCTACGTATAAAAGCAAGATATAAAATTTTATCATTTTCGGCCACCATCTTGAATTAAAAAAAGATATTGCAACGTATTCATGCGAGGGCTACGATACTTACAGGCCGAAGCGCTCGAAAAAGTCATGTGACCTTAGGAGTCGGTTCGGGACGCATTAAATACATTATGACTTATGGAAAATCCGTGCGCGGTTCTACTATTTATTTTTTTTACTCCGGATTCGTTTAATATAGTGCCACGAAATTTCAATGAGAGCTGGACACATGGCACATGCAATTAAATTATAATTTTAAGATTTAAAGTCTTTGAAGATAACACGATGTTAGTGAATCCGTGTTTTTCTATCTTTACATCATCATATTTCTGTTTCTAGGAAGATACCGTTATAATTCTTTCGGTGTCTTAAACTAGAACGATATGTGCCTCCTATTATACGTATACAATGGCTTATCTGGTATTACTGTAGATTCAATAAACCCTACAAAATCGCGGATTAATTATCCGCGCAGAGCAAAATTCACCACGCGAAAAACTTTTTTTATTATACCTGAATCACAATCTCCGTTTTAAACACTCAAATGCGTGCGAAAAAAGGCCTTTAAAACACACATGCTTTAAAGTTGCTAAGTAACGATACTTCAAGTATAGTGATGCCGCCGAGACGAGACTCAGTCTCGTCTCGTCTCGTCTCGTCTCGAATTTTCGAGACGAGACCGAGGTTCAGTCTCGTCTCGTCTCGTCTCGACGAGATGAGACTAAGCATGAGTCTCGTCGAGAGTCTCGCCGAGACTCTCGTTTGGTCTCGAATTTGTTTGTATTTATTTGTACTGTTTTAGCGGAATAGTCTAAATCGAGAACAAAAAAAGATAAACTTTTGCGAATCGATTTCTAAGAGTTCAAGGATCACTGCGGATTAGAAGTCGTGTTTCCGATTACGAGCTGTCAAAAAATTCCCTGAAAATCGTATGCGATTCTTCGTACATATCTTGTTTAATTGTGCCCACGGACACGGAGGCCATCTTGAGGCCTCCAGTTGTTGTGTTATGAGTATAGCAATTCACAAAAAAACAGTTCAATTAATCCGCTTCTGCCGCTATCTCCGGCTGGACAAAACTCGGTAGAAAAGAATTTTTCCTTAAAACCCATCGCCCTCAACCTACGGTTATCAATTTCAGGTGGTTTGGTTTTTGGTTTAATTTGCGGAAAAAAAATCACCGGAAGTGCCTATTTTTAATAACATTCCGGCCAGAAAAAGGCTGGCAGAAAACTCATTTTGTGTTATTCAAGTTGCAAGGAATCCAGTAACAAAGATTTCATCTTGTTAGCTTATCACTACTGGTTCCATGCGTCCGGCTCTCGTACCTACTATATTACTCCTATTATTTACTTGTCATGCCTTCGTAGTTCGTGGTCTTTTATATGCTATATATGCTCATTGCTCTACCTACATACACTATATTTGGATAGTGTCTCGAGACCAGGCGAGCCCAAACGAGACTAGACGAGACGAGACGAGACGAGACGAGACTGAACCAGGACGAGACGAGACTCAGACTTGGTCTCGTCTCGAGGTAACGAGACGAGACGAGACTTTCGAAAGTCTCGTCTCGTCTCGTCTCGCGGCAACACTATTCAAGTATGACTTTTGAAACTGTGATTTGGGCGAAATAAAAAATCTTCCTAAGTCGCTTTCTGTAAATGCAGAACATTTCTTTGGCTTGTACCTATCCTTTGGTTGAAGCTTTTACAAACGCGCGTAATTTAGGGTATGCTTCCAAATCTGTTCCACTTTTTAATCGCAGCATTGTATGAAGTTTTGAGTTAATGAAGATTTAAATACCTTTGACATTTCCTTCATATATGCCAGCATTATGGATGCATTTAAGACTTTATTCGTAAGTAACTTCCTATTCATCCATGGAAGCAACTTTTCAGATGCTTGATAATAGGCTTTACTGGATTGGGATTTTACACCTACCAACGTTTGTTTAGATTTTACAACAAGCGATTTAATGGACGGTGTATTACCTTTTTTCTACGAAAGTGATGAAAGTCTTGTTTTCTGAGAAAAAAGTAGCCTTTGAAAGTAGGGTTTTGTCGCACTAGTGATTTTTCCACACTTATTTTCCACACTCTTAAGTAAAAACAAAGATACCTTTTTTTTATTTTAATGCCACAATTTACAATTACAGCTACTTCTGGCTAGTAATATTTAAATTAATAGTAAATGATGAACAGTTACTTATATTAACACCTGGAAGTAACGAATTTGACACAGAGCATTTAGAAGTTATTAATGTAGATGTGGACGCTGTCGAAGATGTGCAAGGATCATCTGGATGACATGTCGAAGGTGTGCAAGGATCATTTGATTGACAAGCATTACCAATTATTTTGTTACATACTTCTAATTTGCCTTGAAGAGAACCATCTACGTATCCTTCCGCTACCGTCGACGACCGCCAGCCCCCATGACGTTTAAGACTCAAAAGGTCTGCTCCAGCATTAGCAAGTAGCGTTGCGGAGGTACGCCGAAAACAATGACTCGTAAAACTAGAAGCATTTGGCAATTTCAGGTAACTCGCAATTTTCTTAGGAATTGCTCCAAATGTATTAATACCCACAGGTTGTACGGTACATTTTCCCATTTTATAATTTAAAAAAAGTCGCGAAGTTTGAGCATTTTGAGGACGAAGCGCTTTATATTTCTGGTACAAGTGTATCCAATTCTCTTTTCCCTCCGTAACAGAAAAAGTTCTTGGAACATGCGTTTTGGAGTCTGGAATCGTTACGAGTAAAAACGTATCTTCGCCTTAGATATCGTTCACCGTCATTTTCGTCAACTCCTCTCGACGACAAGCCCCAGCAACTCCTAATATTAGAGCAACCTACAAATAAATTTCATTATTTGTGTGACATAACAAATGTATAGACATGAAAAAATAGTAGGTAAGTATAGGTGCTTACTTTCATCATTAAAAATGTTTCATCGGGTGCTTCCTCTAAAAACGTTCTGATTTGTTGTCTCGTAAAAGTCAGCGATTTTTTCGGCTTGTGACCAACAGATTTACGTTTCAAAAACGATTGTAACTTGGCATACTTGGAAATGTCGACGTTGTCTTGCAAAATCAACATACTTTTCAACATGGAATACATTGACCACAGTGTCGATGATTTCAATTTTCCAGATTTTTCGACAAAATAGGCAAGCAACACGGTTTCTGTATACCGCTTGACTTGTTTCATTTTACACCAATTAAAAAACCTCTCTCGTTCTTTTTCGTACCGATTTCTCGATTTTTCAGGCAAAAGCTCAGGCATAATTGATTCCGCCATTGCAGCAACCTCAGGCGGAGTGCACATAACTTCATCGCCGCTCTCACTTTCTTCATGAACACTCATTTTCAGCTTTTAAATTCTTGTTTTACTGAAGAAATTGCTTCGTACAAAACTACATGCAAAATTACTAACCTGCTTTTTTATAAACAACTCGTTGGTAACTAAGACAACGTAGCGGCGTCACGAAGACTTGATTTTATATTTTTACAGATAAACACGAGAATCGTACTACGACTTGATTTATACAGAAATTGTTGTTTTAACATTTTGATATAAAATTTTTCTCTAAATCTTTAAATTCGAGAACTTTCGTAGAAAAAATAGTATGTAATACACTTGCGGAAAGGATTATTGAAAAACTTGTATTGTCTTGTAACTTTCATACGCGTTTTTCAATAAAGCCCTTTCCGCACTTGTATTACAATATACTATTTCAACGAAAATAGTTTTATTCACAAAGACGACGATTTTTATAAGCAAACGTCAAGTGACATTTCCATGGCAATCGTGAAATTACTAACACCCAGCCCACTTAATTAGACATGTATTCGAGTATAACGTCAATATGATTTCATTGAATTTCCTATTTTTAAATTATACTGCAGGTATAATAAAAATTACTATAAGATACACGTGTATAATTGGTCTTTAAAGCACTTGCAACGTTAAAGGCACTCCGCTTTGCGTCGTGCCCTTAAACTCGTTGCGCGTGCTTTAAAGACTTGATTATACACTTGTATCTTAATATACTATTTGCTGTTGGTACAATTGTATCACATATATCGAATGGGAAATTATTAGTTTTTAATTAATTATTAGATACTAATCGACTTTCAAATACAAGAGCTCATAGTCGATACCGACTAACCAGTAAGCTGACAACCCGGTTTCTTTATGTGTGCATCATAATATTTGTACAATACTCTATAATAGCTCACTACCATCAAAAACTAAATAAATGTCTACCACTGGTAAATGGCAATTCTATACGATCTTATTTTTTTTTAACAAGAACACAAAATGAAATGTATAACCTTAAATTGGGTAAAACTTACTAAATGCGAAGAGCAAGTCACACCGTCATAATCATGGCGAACAGGAATGGCGTATTCGTTGATGATGCTGATGTAGAGGATGACATGATACCTGCAATCTTCTGTTGGTCGTACCGCGTCTTTCGTATAGGTAAAAACTTTAAATGTAAAATTAATATTAACGCCCGTGTGGCGCAGTTCAGTTGAAGCTGGACTGTGGTGCTAAGTGGTCCCTGGTTTCAATCCGGGTTCGGTCATGGTTATTTGTAAATGTATACTGGGTTGGGTTGGTAGAGCAGCCTTGGCTGAAACCCCGCCCACTCAAAAATAAAGGCAAAATAAATAAATAAAATAAACGAATTTTAAATAGCCATTTATACAACTAGTTTTGAAAGTGATACTTTTTTTCATGAATTTTCAGTTTGATTAATGAGGGCAAAGCCCGAGTTAATCAAGCAAATTCATGGAAAAAAGACACTTTCAACACGTGTTGTACACGAAATTTTTTTACATAGAGATCCATAATATCTCACAATTGAATAATTTTATTGACATTCGCGATTTACTGTCACTCAAAAATGGATGCTATTGTTCATAGACAGGACTTTACTCCATGGAAACGCATAGTAAAAATCGTGAAAAAATGTACCACTTTCCATACGATTTTTCGTTAAAGAAAGTCCAATATCACTAGATATATTCCATACTTTTGACTGTTTCTGTATATAATATTTTAATTTTGTAAATTTAATGGTTATCTAAATCTTACAAACACCATTTGAAAGTCGGTTAGCAATAATTATTTAAAAAATTATAATTTCCTTTGCGCGTTCGCGTAGGTATTCCTGAAGTCGCGCTATTTACTAAAACTGCTGAAAAAAGGAAAAAAACCATTTCATAAAAATTCTTTTTGAAAATCATTTGCGTGACCTTTTAGCACAATTCGTTCTATATATGTGATACAATTCTAGTAATAACAAAAAAGTTTCTCGCGTGGTGAATTTTACTCTGCGCGGATAATTAATGTATGATTTTGTAGGTCCTGTTAAATCTACACTAATACCAAGTAAAGCATTATATACCTACGCATAATTGGGAGCGCATATCATTCTAGTTTAAGACACCGAAAGTGTTGTAACGATATCGTTCCTATAAAAACTTTTCCTTTTCCTGTCGCACCTGTCACATTGCTAAATGTCTATGACTCCTGTCATCATTGACAGATTGGCATTAATCAAAAGTTCTGTATGAACATTGAAATTTTATATTAAAATACGATTTCGGGTAAAATTTAATACAAAACTCGTCAGTAAAATGACATTACCTGACTCGGAAATTAAAGTACTCGGCCCCTCAATATGTCCTCGCCAGTAATGTATCATTTCCCTGACTTTTATGTAAATAACTATAATGTGTCTCGAACTGACTCCTAATGTCACGTAACTTTTTCGAGCGCTCCGGCCTGTTAGCCTGTAAGTATCGTAGGCCTTGATTTAGAGAGTCTTATTGAAATCGGTCAATATTCTATTAAAATATCCCACTGAGCGACGGTTATTAATGTGATTCCATTTTTTTTTTAAATAAGGTAAACTGTTTAGTATGTAAGGTCTTGCTAAATGTGGAAAATATGTTGATATTGGTTAAAACTGGTACTGGGCTAGATGTTGATAAATCCATAAAATTGGTGACTAAAAAATCCCTTTCGATTCGACCGATCAGGTGTAGGTATATATATTTCCATTTTGTTCCAATATGGCGGAATTGGATTCACCAACTCTACCGAATTATTTATGAATCACATCAACCCTTAAAGTTTGGTAAAAATCGTTCATAACTACAAAAGTGTTTCTTGGAAGTGATATAAACCTATAAACCTATAAATATACTGCTACCATTACAATAGGTAGATATACAGGGTGTTCATTTGAAAACTTCCCACCACGGATTTATCGAAAACTTATCAAAAAACTACTGATTAAAGGAAACAACGCTGAGACACGTCAAAAGAGGGGACATCTTTTTAACCAAAAAATTCTTCGCGTCTTTTTGCCCTTTGCCCCCCAGGGTCATTCCCTTAAAAATTTTAAATGACAAGTGGTACTGAGTAGTAGCGTGTTTGAAAAGTCTTTCGAAGTCCTTTGTTCAGACATTCGATTTTTTAAATTCGTGGATTCGTTTTCGAGAAAATTAGAAAAATCTTTATCTAATTTATTTAATCGGCTTATCTTCATTTGTTCAGATAGAAAACAAACACAAACGGAAATATCACTTATTTGTTGCATGGGAAAGAAAGAATTTGATTTGCTACTTTTGTGATAATCTTGGAATAGTGAAAATGAATTTTTCACTACTAGCGTCTGATGCCATGATTATTAACCTTTTTTCCTCTTGTAATAGTTATTTGTGTACCAAGGCCGTAAAAGTGATCTTTTTTGGCCGAAGCTGCTGTTT
Source organism: Photinus pyralis (assembly GCF_008802855.1). NCBI lineage: Eukaryota > Metazoa > Arthropoda > Insecta > Coleoptera > Lampyridae > Photinus > Photinus pyralis. The sequence goes on from NW_022170249.1 coordinate 27,138,426, forward strand.
GTGGCCGAGGCGGTAGCCGAGGCCGCAATTCAGATGAGGCCTAACAAATCACTTTTGGCCAAGGTGCACACAACATTTTTTAGGCGATCATCAAAAAAGAATTCAAAAATTTGCTCATAAACATATTTTTTCTGAAAATCATAGTTATCTTAGACAATTAAAAACAAAGCATTTCCTGTCATATGTAATTATAATTAGCATCTTTGCGTGTGTTTTGTGCGTATCAAAATGGGTGATAGCGACAGTTCAGATACCCCAAATGAAATTTTGGAAGCTGCAAGCGTTGCGACCCTATAGTCATATATGATATAAGAGCAGGCGTTTGAGAGTAAAAGTACAATCGCAACTTCCTCCGTTGTACAAAATTTTAATAATGCAATAGGTCTTTCGTAACTGTGGCTTCCAAGACCTTATAGTTAACATGCTGTACAATTATTAGAAACCTGATTACCTACTTTGATGGTAGGTATAGGCAGCTACTTGTGTTCTCGGTTAATTGCTGGTGATTCTTCGTATAATAATGTAAGCAATAACATCTTCCTCATGTTTTGGTTCTACACTTCAAAAAGGTCTGCAAGCAGCAAAGATTGAAACGTCAAACTATAATTTTAAATGTGAACATTGTGATTATGCAAAATAGTGTGAAACATTCCTACAAGTCCGAAAATGGAAAAAACGCACGTGGATGGCCCAATCCTTGATGGGGCTAGACCAGATAGACGCTTTGTATCAAACAGATTACTGTTTCTCACACATCAGTTTCAAATAAGTAGGTACAGTTTGACAGATGTGTACAATAAAGTAAAGTTTGACAGAAGCGTACAATAAAGTTAAACTTTATGGCCGCAAAAGCGACTACAAAATCAACGTTTTTGTGATGATAGCCTAAAAAGTAGGTTTTCTCGGCAGTTGTTCAAAGTGGTCAATAATGTGGATATTATTAACTAGTAGTCAATAATGAGAACTGTCTCTTAGAAATCACAACCCGAAATTTCGCTCAATAACCGTTTAGACAAGTTCTCTAAAATGCATAATTGCCACCATTCGTCATTTCCAGAGAAATTACATACTTACAATTATCACATTTTGAAAAAATTCGAACGAAATTACTCTTTGAAAATATCCCAGAACAGAACAAAATATGGCCTGCTTGACTTTTACTTCCACGCACTTGATTGACATATTAAATTAATAAACAAAGGGTTCTGTCCAACCGTTCCTAAAAATTGCAGTCAGACTTATCTTTCGAATCCTCAAAAACACCTTTTCAAATTGGGCATTTTCATGTTAAAAGTTTATTAAAAACTAAATTTCGTCAAAATCAGAATTGATTTTCTCATCCTCCAGTCCGCTACCTTGGGCTATAAATTTGAAAAAATTGATGAAAAATTAAAAAAAAATGTTAACCAAATGCAGTCTTGGGGGCTTTTATAGGAGTAGCTTCCAAACTAAACATTTACGACACTAATCTCCCCAATTTTGTTAGCACCCTGTAGACTTACCTAATTAAGCAAGTAAATACCCCTCAGGTCTTCTTGGCTTTAGACATATTGTTAAACATATCATTAATTTGATTGTTTCTGAAATATCTAAGTTATTTGTATTGTCCCGAAAACGTCATTCTCATAACTACTCTGTCAGGAAGTTTTAGTTAATATCTACTAGTAATGATACTAGTAAAGAGTTGTAAATGATTCTAAGCTTTATGTTAAAAAAGGCGATTTAATACAAAACTCGAATATTTGGACTCGGAAATTACAGTACTCGACCCGAAAGGGTTCTCGTAGTTCAATATTTCCTCGCCAGTAATGTGCTATTTTGCTGGCTTAGATGTAAATAACTATTATTTCATCTTAAATTATTGTTGCAAACCATTACATACTATTTCCAATATTTAAAGTAACCGGCGTTCCATGTAAGTCAAGTATAGGTACTAAAGCTCATGTGGGAAAATGGATAAATTTGAGGTGCTGCAATTACTGACAAAAGCAATGTTTTTAGATTTAGAACTGAGCAGCAATGAAAGCCGTTTAATATATACAGGGTGTTTTTTTGGGAGCTTTAGTTAAAAGTTTCTGGGAAAGTAAAATAGGTAGGTTTTTGAAAATTTGTACTTAGGAGTTACTCTGAAGGCCGAATCGATGTAAAATATTTTCAAAATGGCCGCACTTCCGGAAACACCGGAAGTAGATAGTAACTTCGTTATTTTAAATGGCAACCCCTATTTTTTATTGCTTTTTTGGATTCTACGTGAAATTTCACTTCTTTTGATACCCATATGTCGATATCTACCATTTATGGTTTTTAAGTTATTTTGACTTTAAGAAAAAAAAATGGCGGATGCAGATGGTACCTTGATAATTGATTACTTGCAAACGGTTGTAGTCATGGCAACCTATTTTTATCAGTGCATAGAGAATGAATAGGGCTTTCTTTTAGTGCACTTAAAAAAAAGTTAAGTTGCGTACGACCGCCCCTATGGATATCCAAATTTATGAAACTTCAAAGACTAAAAACTCAGTTTTTTTAAATGGAATGACCATGTTCTTACTATTCCATGAGATAGAGAATCGAAATGGGCATATTTTGACAATACATGTTCCTATAGCTATCTTTAACAGTTTCTGACTTATTCCCATTTTATTGAATTGACACTATTTTTTTAGGATTTTCTTTTTTAGTAGTCGGCCATGATTCTATAACAATTGAATTTTAAACAAATCTAGTGACACTAATCCATCACCCACTGTTATAGGTTAACATAAGTTTTTCAAAAATCGAGAAATGACTCGCAGTGGTTTCACCTATTTTGGAATTTAATTGTTATTTATGGTGAAATGGGCAGAATCGCGGCGCGTGCTTTCCGTACATTCATTCGAAAACTAGAACGAAATTGTATGAATTTTTGAAATTTTGTACCCCTAATGCACTACAAACCGTTGAAGCACAAGTTATACAAAGCTCTACAAGAGAATATTTAAGAAAATGAATTGAATTGCAAATGCAAGATTAACAAAATAAATTCAATGCAAAATATAAAAAACTTTGTTGAAACATTTTTGGTATGGAATTTTTGCTAGAACAGATATCGCATTACCTCTCTTAATTTCCAGACTTATACGTTGTTTAAGAAATTCAGTTGAACGACTCTGTTTAGATTTTTCAAAAATTTTCTGTCCTATATCCTTATTAAATGAGTTATTTATTAATGAATTATTTAGACTAGAACTAGAATCAATGGTATTAAAGAATCCATTCCTTGATTTGTTTAAAATTCGATTGTTATAAAATCATGGCCAACTACTAAAAAGAAAATGCGAAAAAAAAATGGCATCAATTCCGAGATCAATTCAATGAAATGGGAATAAATCAGAAACTGTTAAAGATAGCTATAGGAACATGTAATATCAAAATATGCCAATTTCGATTCTCTATCTCATGCAATATTTAGAACATGGTCATTCCATTTAAAAAACTGAGTTTATAGACTTTGAAGTTTCTTAAATTTGGATCTCCATAGGTGCGGTTGTACGCAACTTAACTTTGTTTTAAGTACAGTAAAAGAAAGCCCTATTCATTCTCTATGCACTGATAAAAATGGGTTGCCATGACTATAACCTTTTTCAAGTAATCAATTATCAAGGTACCATCTGCATCCGCCATTTTTTTTTTCTTAAAGTCAAAATAACTTAAAAACCATAAATGGCAGATATGACATATGGGTATCAAAAGAACTGAAATTTCACGTAGAATCCAAAAATGCAATAAAAAATAGGGGTTGCCATTTAAAATAACGAAGTTACTATCTACTTCCGGTGTTTCCGGAAGTGCGGCCATTTTGAAAATATTTTACATCGATTCGGCCTTCAGAGTAACACCTAAGTACAAATTTTCAAAATCCTACCTATTTTACTTTCCCAGAAACTTTTAACTAAAGCTCCCAAAAAAACACCCTGTATAATAATAGATGTATCGTCAGGTGCTGGTAGACGCAAATCAGTGTAAGTATCAAAAAATACTTTGACGAGAAGAATCAGGAACGAGTTAAAATGCTATCATCTGAGCGCCATACTCAGCTATTCGTTTATTAAATGAGATAGGAATACAAAATATGGACTTATCCGTATGCAAGTAAGGTCATTATTAGTGATTTTTATGTCGATGATTTGTTAACAGGCGCTTGTACGTCAGCTTGTAAGGTCCTAGCGGTTATTAGGCTACCTTTATCCTATAAAACCTTCCTTCTAGACATTCCCTATTCTTCAAAACAACTGGTGTTTGTTGGGTTGCCTAGTTTCAGGAAAGAAAGGGGTTGTAGTCTGGGTTAGCTCAAAGTCGAAGATCCAGGTCCACAAACTATGTAAATTACTAATGCTTGGTATAATACAAGTTGTTGGTGGCTTAGAAGAAGCAGTACTAGGCAGTGATAGTTCATGGTCATCCGGTTCTTTATCAGAATTTGCTTCTGCAGGGTGTGATATTATTCCAATTTCAGTTTCACATCCTTGGGACACCTGGGTAGCATGAGAAGAACTTCCGGAATAGTAGGGGAGCTAGCACGAAATCCACTGAACGAGAATGATCAAAATTTTAACCGATGGAGTTCCATTTTGCCCTATCAGAGTATGCTAAAATCGATCGTCTGCCGCCTCAGGTCATACGACTTAAGGCGCTGCGGGTACTTCTTGTGGTACCAATTCTGAAAGGTTGTTTTTCGAGAAAATAAGTTATACACCAAATGAAAACGTTGATAATAGCTCTTAAAAAAATAGTTAAAAAAATCGCGCACATTAACTCCGTAAAAAAACAATTCTTAGTCGGTTTTTCACGAACTTTCTACGAATATAACTAGGTTACCGTTGGAAGAATGAAGCTGATTTTTTTTACAGACCAATGATAGGTACAGCCAATGACTATGAGAGTGTTTCTTTTTTAAATTTTTTCTCTAATTATAAGATATCTTATAATGTTAAGCTAATAAGATAATCTTGTAATTAGAGACAAAATTTAAAAACGAAACACCGTTAAGTCATTAGTAGTGCTTATCATGAGTCTGTAAAAAAAATCAGCTTCATTCGTCCCACCTTAACCTAGTTATATCCGTAGAAAGTTCCTGAAAAACCGACTAAGAATTGTTTTTTTACGGAGTTATCAAATGCGCGGGATTTTTTTAAATATTTTTTTAAGAGCTATAATCAACGTTTTCATTTGGTATATAACTTATTTTTTCGAAAAACAACCTTTCAGAATTGGTACCACAAGAAGTACCCGCACCGCCTTAAGTCGTATGACCTGAGGCGGCAGACGATCGATTTTAGCATACTCTGATAGGGCAAAATGGAACACAATCGGTTAAAATTTTGATCATTCTCGTTCAGTGGATTTCGTGTTAGCTCCCCTACTAGAATCTTTTATATTACCTGCTGTGTTAATATTGATTTCAAAAACAGAATTGATTCAAAATGACTCCAAGTGCCGTTGTATAGAGGTGCGTTTTCTCCGTCATCTCCCGATCGGGACTTCGGTATTTTGTTCAGCTCTTTTAAACCTGCCCCTTGATACTTCCACCTATACCTATTCTTCACCACTTCCTCTAAAGCAAAAGAATATTTTAAAAATTGCGGTTGTCTTATTTTCAGTTATTCAGGGATACAATTCAGACAACTTCAATATTCCTTCAGGATATCTAAGACTTCGGTAGTTCGTAATTGAAGTGTGCAAAGCAATTTGGAAAAAGTTAGTAAGCACATGCCCCAGTCCACAACGGAAGATTTTAAACATAGTGTGTCCGTAGCTGTGCATTCTGACACGAATAAATTCTCCCGACTGTAATATTTAATTCTATTATAGTGGTCGGTTTGTTGATGGTGAGTGTTACACATTTGATGGATGTAACATATCGCTAATAAATATTCGTTGTAGCACAATGACTTTTACGAACAAGCACAAGCTCAATTACTCCGTATGCTAGACGAGGTAATGACTGATGACGAACTCATATTTGATGATAATGAATCTGACAACGAACCAGATATTGTGGAGGAGCGATTATCAGATATAGATACTGAGCAAAAAGCAGATAGCGATACAGATGATGTACCACCGCCAGCTAAACGTCCCCGTATTCCCAGTTACATTGGGAAAGATGGTACGGTCTGGAAAAAACATCGACCAAATTCAAATGTTGCACTTGCCTGGCGTTAAAGCGCATGGAAAAAATGCTAAGTCTATTATTGAATGCTCGAATATCTTTTTTTATGAGGATATTTTGAAAATGATCGTGGTGAATACGAATAAAAAAAATTGCTGAAAACAAAACGAATTATACCAGAGAACGTTCGGCAAGAGACACAGATTTCATTGAAAAATCAAAGCTCTTCTGGGCTTACTTTATTTAGATAGACATTATACAACCATCTTCCGAAACATATTACCTGTTTACCCCTGACAGCCTTCAGGACTTCTGTTAAAGCATACCTGATGCATAATAGTTTCTATTCAGTCACTGAATTTTCCAGTCACGTTAAAATTAATTTAATTGCCTAATATATTTGTTTATGTTTGTCTTAGAATGTGTTCGTGTGTGTTATTTTATTACCTAATTATTATGGACGAGTGTAAGTGTAATTTATGCATGTTGACACAATAAAGTATTATTATTATGCGATCAGAAATGAGTCACCTTTGGAATTTTTGTTTACATGGCAAATTGTATTGAACTTCCCAAGGCGACTCGACAGCAACTCATTTTGGATCGCCCGTTATTTCATGTATAGAATTATATAAAGCAATTTTTTAAACCAAATTAGCAGTACAGAGAAATATAATAAATAGCATTATGCGGGTCACTCTGTAATTGGGCACATGCCTGTTGAGGGCCCAAAACAAGAGAGGGATAATAAAATAATAAAATAAATAAAATAACGAAAAAGGTAATGAAATATGAAATACGTATAGTCAAATGGGAACGTTAAAACTGTGTATTTGAACTCACAGTTTTATAAAATCCCGGACCCTCCAGACCCCCCGCTCAGTCACACCAAATGTTCTCTTTTTTGTTACTATGGTGGGTTGTGTGTTCGTTTAATTGGTTGTTTGGCTCCTATATTTATTACATGAACATATGTACATCATACATACAAAATTTTCAAAAGTCTCCACTATTTATTTAAAATTTCACCGCAACTTGTATCAGGTTCGGACAAGTTTTTTCAAACATTAATATTTCAGAGATAACATTTTGAACCTTATTCAGCTGCCATGGACACCTTAGTCTATTTCTAACATTTTGGCATTATCTCAAGCGAAAAACTGCAGTGGTTTTCGTTCAGTTACAGTTTTTCCCAAAAGATGCATTATTGTCCGAATGTGCCCCATAGTGGGGTACATTCGGACAAGTCTAATAAAATTCAGAACTTATTAATTTTTAAGAGAAATAAAAGGTTATATATCCGAAAAAGTTTATTGAACGTTATAACCATCAAAATTGACATGGAATTTGAAGAGCGAACACATCCTGGAAGTGCCTGGTGCTGCCTCGTGATTAGGTATTTTCGAAACTATATCTTCTCTGGAAACAGTCGAAATATCTTGCAAGTCCGGATAGCGGAACCCGTTTTTATACTTTCTCAAAAAATTCAAGGTGTAAGAGTCATCATTATTGCAAGCTTCCACTCTGCCGATGTAATGAAGTGTCCTTTTGTTGGTCGGAAATTTTACAAGCAAATAATCATTACTATGGATTACGTCATCATCCAATAGCATGAGCTCATCGTCATTGTCTTGAAACTCGTCCCAAGAATCGGGCAGATCGTCCAAAAATTTTGTCTCATGAACAAAATTCTGTGGTAAATCCACATCAGAATCTGAGGATTCGCATTCAATTTTCTTCAACTTCTTTTTTGGTGCCTTCCCTTTGCCCTTCTCTCCAACTTTTTTATCTGTTTTCTGCACTTCACATTCGCTTTGTAATACTTTTCTTTTTGTGTTTCTTTTCTCCAACTTTTGTTTTCTCATTGTTTCCAATTCTTGGATTCTTTCCTTCTCCGGTGTGCTCGTATAAATTCTGGATTTACCTAGTCGAGACTTTCCTTTTGTTTTTCTTGGGGCTGCCTTTGGTAATGGTCTGATGATGTCGAAGGCTAATATTTTAATTTTCGGTTTTGTAACGCGATTTACTATGTCATTTAACATAGTTCTTATCATCATGGTCACTTAGTCAATTTCAGAATCGGACACATTTTTAGTGCTTACGCTGATGGACGGAATAAACGAATCGTTCGATGTAACAGAAGTTGATGGCAGTTTATGTTTCCCGTGGTTCGTCTTTATTTTTCAAAAAACTTGCCATCTTTTCGTATGCAAACCAAATCGGTTTATAGACGCTATCCGCACCAGCACCACTTTTTGATGTTTGCGTCACCTTTGCGCGGCACTGCCGGAATCTGACACGGAACAATTTGTGCTAAGTTTTTGTTGAATTCGGTTCCAAGCGTCGGAGACCTCGTTCCTGTTTTTGTCAAGCGGATGAGATGCATTCCAAATTTCAGGTTCATTTTCCATTGTAGTTTCGTTTGACCACTCCATGGTGATGCACTAAATGCGACTAAACTGCGATGCGAATACGCATGCGACTATAAACAAATCGCAAGCAAATGTGGATCAGACAGGTCTCGCCTGTTTGACAAATATTTGGCGCCTTTGATTTGTGTTCATTTACCGACTTCGAACGGGAAATATTTATATTTAGTCCAGTAAGAATAGATCAAAAAATGGCAAATAGGGGAACTAAATCATGTATTACTAATTCCTTCGGAAATGTGTACAAGAAGGTTCTCTGATCAACATATAATAAAGTCCCCCCGACTACCGCGTGTGCTAGAGGGGTGAGGAGGGGAGACCGTGGTTTTGATGGTCACATTTTATAGTTTTTTACTTACAATTCGAAAACGGTGTCCTAGAAAAAAATTCTTTTCATATAAATACAAGCTCATTAAATTTGCTACAACTTTGATTCTATACACTTTCTTAAAACACCCACCGTTTTTAAGTTTTTGACCCACCAAAATTGAATATGTGGATTATACACATGACCGTACTAGCCAACTCGATCCGCATAGCCGGATTTACCACTCGCCTGGTAGTCCCGAAGGATTTACTTCTAAATCAGCTATTGGTTTTTCTGATTCAGGAGCCTGTACAAGTGGAACAAACTCAAAGTCGTTAAGTAGGGCCCCTACACCAGGACAAAACTACAATTATTAAATCCAAACGTAAAAGATCACCAGATGATAATCTACTCCATGTTGCAGTAGGTGCTATCCAGGACATTAACAATAAGTTTTTTTACCAAAGACGAACAACAACCGATTGCTGCAAAAACAACAGAAGACATATTTGGTGAACTTCTATCATCTCAATTAAAACAACTACGGAGTAAAAAATTGAAAAGTGAAGTACAATATAAAATTTCTACGTTATTGTATGAAGCCATTGATAATGAAAGTGCACAATAATCTATAATATAAAAATAAGTCGGGTTTTCCTTCCTGACGCTATAACCCCAGAACGGCTGGACCGATTTGGCTCATTTTGGTTTTGAATTATTTGTGGAAGTTCAGGGAAGGTTTAAAAGGTGAGAAAATAAAAAAAATCGTACGGGAAGAGGTAAAAAAATTGAAAAGTTCCTTACGGTCGAGTTTTGCTTGCTACCGTTGCAGTTAACATGGCGCGCAAGCGACTTCGTGCCTTATTATCTTTAGCATATTTAAAGTTCCTTTCGGTCGAGTTTCGCTTGCTACCATTGCTACCAAAAAAACACCATTGAATTTATCTATATATATAAAAATGAATCGCCGAAATTTATGTACGCGCATCACTTCAGAACGACTGCACCAAATTAGATAATTCTTTTTTTGTTGTGTTTCTCATTATCAGGACAAGGTTTGTAAAAATTGTACGGAAAGACGTAAAAACAAGACTTTTCTCTTTCGCCGTTTAAATCGCAATATAACTAATAGATGGCGTCAACCGTTTATACGTTCACTGCCCACTGCTGCATTATTTACACGAACTATTTTTTTTCTTTCGTCGTACAAATCGCAATCTTCCATGTCTATTGTCTATCTATCTATACATATATTATTACGCGCATCAACGACTGCATCAAATTAGATAGTTCTTTTTTTGTTGTGCTTGCGTTATCGAAACATGTAGGTAATGCTCTCTTTTCTTAAAAATGAAAGCAAACAAATGCACGCAAAGGATGCAAACGTTACTATATCATTTATGAAAATAATTGTCTTCGACATATTCAATATAAATTCGTACCTACCTACCCTACATCTGCGGCTACTTTAAAAACATTTCCGCAAATTCTATTTATAAAAAGGGCAAGGTTTGCCGTGACTTTAACAATACATTCTGAGGACGACCCAACATACAATTAAGCCATAAAGGGATTAAATTTACCAAATTTTTAAGAATTAAGTAATTTAAGACTTACTATATAAACTACAGTATGGTGCGGGCTTTCTCTCGCTTGGGGTAAAAGTCGGGGTCGGATAAACGCAGGGACGTCCCGGGGGGGGGGGGCAGGATTTTTCATTATTTGGCCAACTCTTCGGAAATAATTCACCAATTAATTGGAAAAAATCTATAAACTGTGTCCAAGATAAGGATGTCTATCATGGAGATCGAAACCATAGAAGATACGACGATGGTCAAATTAGAGAAAAGATGCGCAATTAAACCATTTTGTTGCCGGAAAATACAAAACACCACAGAATAGTTTTACTTATTTTATTAACTTATCTCGATATCACAATTTCACCAGAACGCCTCGTCTGCCTCAATCGCCTTTCGCCACGGTACTGCTCGCCTCGCCCCTTCACGCCGCCAGCCTCCCCTCTCTAAGGTCGCCTACGCGCCCCTAACACTCGACCATCCTGAAAAATTAATGTCCCCATTAATTACCACATCACCAAACGCCTACGCCTAACTCTCCAAGAGATCCAATAGGTCTAACCTATCAATCTCCGCACCACTTTCATCACTAACATCATCATCACACTTGGCACTCACTCGTCTATCGCCCTCATTCGAACCACTCTCGTCTCTACCACGCCAATTGCTACCCATGCATGGATACCGCCGTAATGAATCAACCGCCACTGTCGCCTGAAAGCGCTTATACCCCTTAACGCCCTTGATCGCCTCGATTAGGTACCTATCGTTGGGCATCACCTTGGCAATCCGATATGGCCCATCATATTTGTTCGCCAACTTATGGCTCACTTTGGCATCTACTCTACCAGTCGCTGAGCCTCGCCAAAGTACCAAGTCGCCTACCTTATACTCCGTTGCCTTCCTCCGCCGTTTGTCATAATGTGACTTCGCCTGAGCTGCTGCTCGTTTAAGGTTCGCCTTCGCATCACTTCGGTTCGCCCGTAACTGATCCCTTGATTTGGAAGTACTCGCTTCAGAGTCGTCACCCTGAGGCTTTCCCCCCTGGCCATGTGAGAAAGGTCTATGTTCGCCTGGGAGCCCTGCCTGGCTCAATGGGTTTCCGCCACCCTCGCCGCCACTAGCTAGTGTTTCGCCACTGTTGGCCAAATCAGTTACTACGCCATTATGATGAGAAAACATCAGCTGAGCTGGGGTATATTTAGTCGCCGATGAAATGGTGTTATTGATGCCCCAGATAATCTCAGGTAGACGTTCATCCCATCTATTTTCTGCCTGGACAGTTGCAGTCAACGCCTCGACTATTGTCCTATTTTGTCGTTCCACCTGACCATTCGCCCTGGGAGTTGCTATCGCCGTTTGCACGTGCCTTATGCCTTTCTCCGCCAAGAACTCCCCAAATAACCTACTCGTAAACGCCAGACCTCGATCACTTATAATTCGCCGTGGGTACCCAAAATCGCCGAAAATCTCTCTCAATTTACATATCGCCTCAGTCGATCGTAAGGTCTTGGTAGGTTTCGCCAGCACATACTTGGTGAAACCATCCACCACAACAAGTATATACATATAACCCTTATTACTCCTCACAAATGGACCCACATGGTCGATGTGAAGGGTGTCGAAGGGTACCGCCCGCCGTTCAATAGGGTATAAATAACCCTCACCTCGCCCGTAATTTCCTTTTGCAAACGCACATCGCCAGCACGCCTGCACATATTTCGTAATGAATTTGGTCATCTTTGGAAACCAATAGGTTTCTTTCACCAGCTTGAGACACCTCTCCACTCCAGGATGACCAATATCATCATGGTGCCGCCTCAGCAAAGGAAACCTCGCCATAGACGGCACATACAGCCGATCGCCCGCCAACGTGATCCTATAAAGTCTGCGACCTTTTATTTTATATTCCGCCTTCACGTTTCTTTCTGCCACGCCAGATTCCAAAGCCGCGACTATCCCTTCCGCCTTGGGATCCTGCAGCTGCATCAACAGAAACCAATCCTCCTCCGCCATGGTTACAATGTTAACGCCTATTGCCTCACCTGGCAACGCCTCGCCAACAGGATTCCTACTCAATGCATCTGCATGCTGCATCCTAACACCAGGACGATACTCCACCTCTAAGTCATACTCCTGAATTGTCAGCCACCACCGAGCAATTCGAGGCACCAAATCCCTTTTTAAAAGAGTCGCCCTTACCGCCACACAATCGGTCACTACCTTGAACCGAATGCCAATCAGAAAAACCCTGAAACGCCTGATGCCTTCGACCACCGCCAAGGTCTCCAGCTCATAACTGTGATACGCCTGCTCACTAGGAGTGGTAACTCTGCTAAAGTACTCCACCGGCCGCCACGCCTGATCGCCATCGGGCCTCTGCAAGAGTATAGCGCCAATGCCCAACTTACTAGCATCCGTATGAACCTCAGTATCCGCCTTACTGTCGTACAATGCCAGTACCGGTCTACACGCCAACGCATCTCTGAGCCGAATGAACGCCTCCTGCTGCTGGTTGCCCCAGCTCCACGCTACATTTTTCTTAGTGAGGTCCGTTAAGGGCTTCGCCACACCCGAAAAGTCCTTTATAAACCGCCTAAAATAAGACGCCAATCCAACGAACTGCCTAACGCCATGCACATCCGTTGGCACCGGGAACGATTGCACCGCCTCTACCTTACGTCTTCCAGGTTGAACGCCACTAGCGCTGATTTCATGCCCTAGGTACTCCACCCTTTCCAGCAGGAAGGAACACTTGTCTAAGCGTAACTTCACGCCCGCCCTCGCCACTATCTCTAACACGCGATCGAGGGCGCCCAAACCTTCCTCAATAGTGGTTGTGGGTATCAAAAGGTCATCCATATACACCAACACCTCGCCATATCGCATCTCGCCTAGCATGCTGTTCATGATACGCTGGAACACCGCCGGAGCATTCGCCAAACCAAACGGTACCCTTAAGTACTCGTAATGTCCGTCCGGTGTAATAAACGCCGTTTTGTCCACCGAGTCTGGATGCAAAGGCACCTGGTGATAACCCTGCGCCAAATCAAGGGTTGTATAGTACCTTTTGCCCGCCAGCTTATCCAACAGATCCGCTATGAGCGGTAAGGGATATCGCTCTTTCACCGTAACTGCATTTAGCGCCCGATAATCCACACACATGCGCACCTCGCCCGTTTTCTTTGGCACCAGCACTATAGGGCTCGCATACGCCGAGTTAGACTCCCTAATAATGCCAGCATCCAACATCTCCTGCACCTTTCGCCTCACCAACGCCCTTTCCGTATGTGCCAACCTATACGGCCGATAGTGTACCGGAACGTCAGTCGACAGTTTGATTTTCATCTCGCCCAGATGAGTCAGACCAACATCCAGGTCGCCCGCTGAAAAACAATCTCTCCTTGCTCGCAACACCTCAATCAATCTCGACTTCGCCCAGTCATCCACGCCACCAACATTCACGCCTGTTAGGTCATCCAAACATGCCGATGTCGCTATAACATTCACCTGTATACTTTCGTCCTCCAGGTACGTCTCTGCCCTCGCCACCAATCGTCCCTTTTCCCAACTCAGAAATGCGTCGCCACAGTTCCTAATCGGGATCAGGTCCGGTCTGTCCGCCGCGATGAAGGAACGACTCAAAACGTAACTGTATGCCGCCGTGCACACACGCCGCTCGTCGATCCTTACCTTGCCACCGGGAACGCCGCCCACAACCTCCACGACCGCCGCCGCAATAGATTATGGTGGACAGATCATACCTGCCGCCAATCGCACCTCGAACTTATCACTCCCACGCTCCGCCAGCGTGAGTCGCCCTAGGAACGCCGTAATATCGCCTTCGTCGCTTAGCAACGCCTTGCCATCCCGCACCACCATTGTAACACCTGGTACGTCGAGACTCGACTGACCCAAAAGAAGCTCGATATCGCCCACATCGACGTCCGCCACTAACGCCTTAACTTCCAGGTCAATCCCGTCCACTTCCGCCGTGAACCACGCCTCGCCCAGCGCCACAACTTGGCCACCGCCAAACCCGCTGAGCACGACGCCTGTGCCTTCCCGCCTTTTACCTAACCCTAAACGTCTCGCCGCCGCCAGGGTAAGGATAGAACGCTCGCTACCCGAGTCAATGTACGCCTTGACAGGGCAACCATTCACAAGCGCCTTCTTAGCGAACGTGTCTGTCGCCTTCAAAAGGAAACTCACCTTTTTCGACGCGCCGTCCACCCGTGGTCCTGTTCGCGTCGCCTCCTTCCGCCGGGGACAGTTCACCCACACATGGTTCGCCTCACCACATTGCCGACACCTCTCCTTCCGCTCCAAGGGGCAATCCCTACTCATGTGGGTGGTCATCTCTTGGCAGTTGAAGCACCTCACAAGCCTAGGTCCCGCCGGCGCCGTAGGCGGAGAGTGCTCCCGTTTCGTAGGCCTGGTCGCCGTACCAAGCCGCTGGCTCAGGGTCCTCGGGCCGGGTGCCTTTGCCGCTGGCGTTCCTTCCCGACAGGACTCCAAACCTGCCAACAAATCGTTATAGAGAGCCTCCGGGGAAGCACACTTCGCCGCGTATGCATTTGCCCGGTAGGTCTCCGGTAATCCGTGTATGATGCACGAGACTGCATTCTCGCCTGAGATGCCAGCTCGTACACATAGCGCCAACTTGTCACGGTAGTACTCGGTCATCGTTTCGCCTGACCGTTTACGCCGGTTCGCCAGTTCCTCGATGAGTTCGCCGAAATTAGTCCTCATCGGGAACGCCGCCTTTAGTCGGTCACACCATTCCGGCCACTCAAAATTAATATGGTCCAGGCGGTGGAACCAACGCTTCGCCGCGCCGTCCAACCTCGCCTGGCTCGCCAACACCTTTTGCTTTCCCGACCAGCCGTGCATCTCCGCCAACATGTCCAGTCGGGAGACCCATCTGCTGATGGACGCCTCCTTAGCATCAGGGTCAAACGGCTCTACTAGGTCCCACGCCTTCTTTGAGCTGAACTTCATCTCAGTGCCCGTTGTGGAACCACTCGCCTCGCTGGCCGCCGCCTGCGGTTTCGGTTGGGGAGCCAACGCCAAGTCCCCCAAGACCAAAGATGCCCGTCTTTCGAATGCCCTTAGCATCTGATCGGCAAAGCCTCCGCTCATCAGTTGGCGCGCCACTTCCTCTGCCAACCTGCTGCGTTCAACTGACTCCCGCGACTCCCCGGGAAGTTCGCCAGCTTCCAGAGACATCGCGTCATCGTCGGACATCGCCTGCCCCGCCGTAAACCTGTGGAATTAAATGGCGTTAAACGCCGCCCGATATAAATCGTTACTACGCCTATGTGCTAATAATTAATCACCAATAACGCCAAAACACCTAAAGAGTCGCCTATTGTCAACAAATTTATTTTCGCCTGTCAACAGTAAAGTGCATGCACGCCAATGTGTTTTGTTTTTCCCGGTCGTTGGAATGCGATTAAGTAACACGTGTGTGCGCCGCAACAAGTGCTCCTTTGTTCGCTTATGCTACAACATGCCACCTGCACTTTTATCGTTAAAAACGAATGCGTCCTTCGCTATTGACGTTCAATTCATGCATTAAACAATACGCCCAGAATAATGGAAAATGTACTCACGCCTTTTCGCCCCTTGTTTTACCTGGTACTATTTCTAACCTCCCCAAAGACCACCAGCGCCGCCGCCCGCCTTAATTCGCCACCACCACGTTTTCGTCTGAATGGTAAGCCGCCTGCTGTGGGTCAGTCCCGCTTCTGATTTGTTGCCGGAAAATACAAAACACCACAGAATAGTTTTACTTATTTTATTAACTTATCTCGATATCACAATTTCACCAGAACGCCTCGTCTGCCTCAATCGCCTTTCGCCACGGTACTGCTCGCCTCGCCCCTTCACGCCGCCAGCCTCCCCTCTCTAAGGTCGCCTACGCGCCCCTAACAATTAGTATTGTGCTTTAGAGAAAACAAAAAAATTCCGATTACTTCCGAAGATACGACAGAAAAACCAAAACTTGCCGATTTTATGTTTATTTTTTGCTAATTGCTGGTGTTATTTGAACAGATACAACGAGAAAGACAAAAAACACTTTTTCATTGCCACTTTTTGAACTCTACGAGACAGTACCCGCGCACAACTTGCGAGCATACCTATCGGATAAATTCCTAGAAAATGTTACATTCGTATGCTTGCACGATTAAGACGTTGTGTCCGGGTGCGCCAACCTGTTGAAACCCACAATTTCCAACTTTTGTTTTTATTTGTGTGACGTACATAGTTGGATTCGTAATAAAAAGTGCTAGGTACTAAATACAGTGTGTACTTTTTACACGGGCCATATAAAAAAGTATAGTTTGTGATAATTTCTCCGAAACAAAACGTTGTATTAAGAATCTTCCAACAGTGCTCAAAAAGGGGCAATGAAAAAGTATTTTTTGGGGACATGGAAACGGTAGTTCTAGGTTCTAATGTAAACCCGAGTGTCTTCAAATTATCGTCCAAAAAGTTGATAATCGAGTCCAATACTCCACAGAATTCCATCCGCTTTGAGGTTTCGACTAGAACCAGCAGGATTATATTATGCCAGTAGATACGTCAAATTACCGCAACTTACAACGCCACCTGAACCACTGAATTCATCACTTCTTTCCGAGCAAAGCCCTCTATCGAAGCATTTCTTGCAGAATATTCAACATTATAACTGATGTGTATTCCAAATGACATCATTTTTTGGTGCAAATATAATTCGGGAAAGCGATTTCAATCCAAATTTTGCGGTATTATTTTTTCTGTAACCAACATCATACACATGCACATCCATCCCAACATGTAACCAAGAATGCGAAAATTACAAACACCCGTGCGAAGCCGGGTCGGGCAGCTAGTAACTAGTATAATTCAGTTTTACTTTTAAGCAGCCATTTTACATTTTATTTACATTATTTTTATATACAGGGTGACAATTTGAAAACTTACCACCCCCCATATCTTAGTAAATAAACGAGATATTAAAAAAAATCAAAATCCGTTTCGGTAATTTGGAGGGGGAATCACAATGACATAGTTGGCGACGCACCCCCTCCAACTCCCTGCGCCCCAGCCACCCCAACTTTTAAATCTTAAATAGTGACCCCCCATGTGTGATACGTCGTTGGAAAGCTCTGAAAAAATGCTTTCCAACCATACCAAATAGAATTACATTTAGGTTAGTAATTATCGTGCAAATCAAAAAATAAACTAATATGGTACATTTGAAATCTGTCGTATTTAAAACGCAACCGGCGAACATAGACGAACTAAGACAGAGAATAATTCAAGAATGTCGAAATATTGCAAAACCAAGATTGGAAAGGTTCCACAAGAGTTTGAGAATAGATTATAACTGGCGATCAAAAATGAGTTGCTGTCGAGTCGGCTTTGGAAGTTCAAGTGAAATACGATTTTCCGTGTTTATTTTTTGATTTGCACCATAATTACTAACCTAAATGTAATGCTATTTGGTATGGTTGGAAAGCATTTTTTCAGAGCTTTCCAATGACGTATCACACATGGGGAGTCACTATTTAAGATTTAAAAGTTGGGGTGGCTAGGGCGCAGGGGGTTGGGGGGGTGCGTCGCCAACTATGTCATTGTGATTCCCCCTCCGAATTACCGAAACGGATTTTGATTTTTTTAAATATCTCGTTTATTTACTAAGATATGGGGGGTGGTAAGTTTTCAAATTGTCACCCTGTATGTATAACTATCTATACATCTTTCGCTATAAAAACCGATGCGCGTCATTGATTTATGAATCAATTTCAGACAAGTTTTCTATAGATTTCGCACACTTGTTTTTTTTGTACATGTTGCAGTGTTGCAACATATGTCTGAAATAAATTGATACACAAATCAATGACGTGCACCGGTTTTTATATGGAAAGATGTATGTTTATGTTTGTGCTTTAATTTAAATAAAACTACTTAACTAAGTTCCTATGTCAGTTGTTTTGTACTAAGTTCCTATGTCAGTTGTTTTGTTTACTTAATACTAATATGTACAGTTCTACAGCCTACTAATTGCTAATTTATTAAAAATAACACTCATTAGCCACATTTCAAAAACGTTTATAAAACATTGCAATAAGATAATAAACAAGTTTTTGAAAACTATTTTCATGGGTTACAACACATTTTTCTGGCGTTTCAAAAAGATTGAAAAAATATTTCGCAAAGGTTTTTAAGACCCAAAAATCTACTACAAAGCCACTTTACAAAATGCCTGTAAAATATTTTCCAAACAATTCGGAAATATTGAAAAAGTGTTAAAAAATCCATGCTTTAAAATGTAACAGCAATATTTCAAAAACATTTATTCAATATTTACGTTACAATGACTTCCTTGAAAATATGTCTCTGCTTCACTGTAAAAAATAATACAAAATATATATAAGAGATTGTTTGTAATAATTTAGCAGGTATTCAAATTTCTTCCCTAGCCTTTTCTGCAGCTTGTTGAGCTCTGTAATAGATATACATAATTTGGACACATAAATACAATAGTATTGCACTTTACCTTTTTAAGCGAGACGTTGATTGCGCCAACCACAATTGAATAGATTTAATAATCTCTTGTCTTGCTTCTTGAGGATATTTTGTTGCCACCGAGGCTGAAAATGAACAATACAATTGAACAGGGTAGTTACATGTCAAAAATTTACTTAATTATTGGACATGCACAACATGTAGACTCATTTCACATAAAGAACCAATGATCAGTACTAACGATCAGTCCAATCCATTGTATTCAATTATATTGTTCACATACCATCGGTCGACCAAAAAAGATGCTAGAACTTTGGTTCCGTCAGTGACGTGTATGAAACATGGGCCATTTAAAAAACTAAGATTTTAACATGCTCGCGTATCGTCAGTTACAGTTCGATACAGTGTTGTCACCTCAAATACATATGTTCCCGACACATAATACGTTTTCTATGAATACAGCTTAAATTCGACTAATAATCGGTTGACTGAGTGTCAGTACTGACCATCGGATTGTCACTTTGTAAAAATGCAAATTTACTGACCAACTATGGCTTTTGCCAATTCCTTTTGTTGGAAAGCACTCTTTTTCTTTTGACCTTTCCAACTATATGTGCTTGCAAGTTCATTTGATATTGATCTAGACATGATTGCACCAACTGTTTGCGGAACAGATTTTCCCGGCGCCAGATGTACCAAAGACTTTATCTAAAACATTATTTCCTTAATATTGAATTACTATCGTAAGTCAAATCAACTCTTACCAATTTTTTTACGTTCATGGGATTGGATAATTCTTTTTCTACAGTATTTAACTCATCTTCAGTTTTAACAGGGAGAAGGAATGGTTCCTCTTCAAATGCAATGGCATCTTCTACATTTGTTGCATGTCGCTCACCCACTACCTCTACATCTTCTTTTATGTATTTAATAATTTTTTTCATTTTTAACATATCAGCTAAATAATTGTTCGCATTATATTTCAGAAACAGAACATGCTTTACTAGTACTAGACAAATCTGATAATTTGCACAACTGGTGAGAGATGGCAAGCAAAAGATCTTCTTGTTCTCCAAACGTGCAGTTGTGTGTTGCTTTTATTTTACATGTGTGTGTATATTGAACATTACTCCCAGATGAAACAAAGTGATTTTGTCGTTCAAAAGAACTTGGCAGTTTTGGGTACTCCACGGATTGGTCACTATTACATCGCTCTGGTTTGGATTTCTCAGTTTTTTTTTTGCTCATGTTCCCTTGTTCTAAAACCTCGTCTCCATTTTCAAATGCAAATCGAGATGGTTTTTTCTGCCGTAAGCCTCTGCCTTTGGATTCATTGTCCGAGAACAGAGATTGTTGTTTTGATCATTTTGCTTGCTTTCTCATAAGTATCTAAAAAATAGAAACAAACTGAATTTATGAGCAAGTATATTGTTCTATTATACAACTTACCTACCGATATCTTTTTCAATTATGGAAATAGATTCTTTTCCCCAATTTCTATCAGCCGTAGCATTATTTTTCACCAGTGAAGTAATGTGCGCTAAATTTCCGCTTGGAAAGAAACATTGGTTTTGATTTATTATCCATTGTCATTGATTATATACTACGAACAAGATAGGCCACAGTACAGAAAGAAACGTTACACATAAAATGATAATTATTTAATTCGAAGTGCTACTCCCACACAAAATTGAGAAGAAATTACAACAGATAGCGCTTTTCATAATGAAATTGTTTGCGTCTTGATTGTAGAAGTTAGTTTTGATTATAACTATAATTTTCACGGCAAGAATGTTTTGAAATTTAATATGTAGGTATATGTATAGTGATGCTGATAATGGCAGAGTAATTTTTATGCTTTCGAGTTTCATTCATGAATGAACGACTGTTTCGCATATTAACTGATAGAAATGGCGACTCCGAAAAAAGTTAAATTTACCTGAACATGAACTAATAGTATAACCTTTTCGGAATACCCACTCCAAAAATTCGAATATCATTTTAACGAAAAAAAACGTATAGTAGGGGAGCTAGCACGAAATCCACTGAACGAGAATGATCAAAATTTTAACCGATGGAGTTCCATTTTGCCCTATCAGAGTATGCTAAAATAGTATATTTAAATCTGTGCTAAAATCGATCGTCTGCCGCCTCAGGTCATATGACTTAAGGCGCTGCGGGTACTTCTTGTGGTACCAATTCTGAAAGGTTGTTTTTCGAGAAAATAAGTTATACACCAAATGAAAACGTTGATAATGGCTCTTAAAAAAATATTTAAAAAAATCGCGCACATTTGATAACTCCGTAAAAAAACAATTCTTAGTCGGTTTTTCACGAACTTTCTACGGATATAACTAGGTTACGGTTAGACGAATGAAGCTGATTTTTTCTACAGACTGATGATAGGTACTACTAATGACTTAACGGTGTTTCGTTTTTAAATTTTTTATCTAATTATAAGATTATCTTATTATCTTAACAGTATAAGATATCTTATAATTAGAGAAAAAAATTTAAAAAAGAAACACTCTCATAGTCATTGGCTGTGCCTATCATTAGTCTGTAAAAAAAATCAGCTTCATTCGTCCAACCGTAACCTAGTTATATCCGTAGAAATTTCGTTAAAAACCGACTAAGAATTGTTTTTTTACGGAGTTATCAAATGTGCGCGATTTTTTTAAATATTTTTTTAAGAGCTATTATCAACGTTTTCATTAGGTGTATAACTTATTTTCTCGAAAAACAACCTTTCAGAATTGGTACCGCAAGAAGTACCCGCAGCGCCTTAAGTCATATGACCTCAGGCGGCAGACGATCGATTTTAGCATACTCTAATAGGGCAAAATGGAACTCCATCGGTTAAAATTTTGATCATTCTCGTTCAGTGGATTTCGTGCTAGCTCCCCTACTAGTAGTAGTCATTAGACGGTAGTATTTACTGTTTTTTTTACAGAAAATCTATTCTTGCTCACTAGTTGCATATATAAATATTACTAAATTTAAAATGAATTAAATTTTAGGGATGCCGATGACCAAAATTAAGAATTATGGCAATTTGTATTTGTGTACCTATGATATTGCTATACAAAAATACACGGATTTTACGTAACCATTACGCAAATAACCTTTCAAAGAAGAATGCCAATTTAATGTTAGGAAGCATACTAAATGAAGCTTAAAAAAAGTTGTACCATTGAATAAAAACACTATAAGAAGCCTAACGCTTATGGAAGAAAGCGCGACAAATCCCCTTGCACCCGCATTGGTTGTGATCACCGAACTCTCTTTGCGGTAAATAGGAGGAAAGCAAATTCTCATTCTTCTCAATCTTCAAGAATCGACACTATTGACAGTGTTTCCATTATATTCTCAGTTCAATCTCTGTCGCGCTTTATTTCCACGGGGTTAGGCTTCTTATAGTGTTTTTATTCAATGGTTGTACTTAGTCGAGTTTTCTTTATACCAATATATTTTTTTAGTTTAATGCAAGTAAAGTGTAAATTGTTCGATATTCGCCTCAATCTCTCACCGCAAAAAATAATTCAAAACTGCTAACATGCCCACCTATTTATCTTATACTTAACACGCGAGCTTAATACTATCTAAGTTCATACTTCATATTCCCTATACTATAACTATAAACTAAAAATTAGAACAAAATACATTAAATGTGAAAATCCGTACCTTCGTAAAAATATCTAAGTACAATTATACCTACATATAACTACTTATGTTGCCCTATATTTAGTTTTTTTTTTTTAGTAGATGACGATTGAGCTTTAACGGTCTTGAAAGATTTTAACATTGTCGCTAGCATTTTATAAAGTTTACAATTTACAAGTAAATCTATTATATGAGGAGCAGACTTGCAAAACGCGTTTTGTCCAAAATTGTAAATTTTCAGGAATGACAAAAAACTACTACGTACAATACGAGTTACTTACGGACTTGCGTTTGGTATTAAAAAATCTATTAAAAATAGCATGAGAAATTACTAAATTTGCAGACTGGAAAAAGCCAAAGTGGCTTTACTATTTCAAAAAAACTGTTGGACAAAATGCTATTTGCAGGTCACTAGTTGACAAACAGCATTTTGATTGTCCATCCAACAGATCACTGGGTATAATAAATTTGGAAATGAAACAAACATATTGTCGATAACGTTTACTTGTATTATTTACAAACTTTAAATGAAATTAACCTCTTCCATGTCGTTACATTCACATTCTTCATTTGCTTCTATTTCCCCATCTTCACGTTGTTCTTCAAAAATTGGAACTAACCATGCCAGTTCTGGATCATTGTTCCACTTTTCTCCAGATAATGATTCTAATAATTTTTTTAAACTGTCTATTTTTTTTTCTTTATCTGATGTCCCAAAGGTAGCCATGGCACGACTACCTGGTCGAATCGTGTGCGTGGTTTTAGTAAAGATTGGCAAGAACTTATGCCATTCACTTTTTTGAGCCACTGCAGCATATTTTTTACATCAAGCAGATTCCAATCAGACCCAAGTTTTCGTACCTCGCCCACTTTAGTGTACAATTCCCAATATGCGTCTGGAGTTTTTATGAGACTGTGGGACCTTAATATTTTTTCGATGCGTCCAAAGATTCGATCGGCAGGAAGATAAGAGTGACCTCTGATCGGAAATATAATTTCTATTTCCTTTATTTTTTCGCCTGACGTATGGAGCCAAAACATCAAAGCATGTATGACGTGACTATTTTTGTTTTGCCCCCCACAGCCGTCGGCAAAAAAACGGATCTTCGTCGCATCTTCAGGAAATTCAGTTCTTTTTAAAAAATCAATAATGGCAGATGATGTCTCAGTAGCCCCCCTTCCTGCTTGGTGTTCCATCCACGTGTAAAATATTGGTTCTTGACAATTGAGTTTGGTAACGCAAAAAAAATATATTGACAGCTGTTGAGCGTAAAATGCCTCTTGAATAGGTACTTTTGGCAATACCTGAACTTGCTGTAAGTCGAAGCAGTACGAAACTGTATTAGGCACTTCAGTTTTCATTAACTTATGGAATTGTGTGGCACGAAATTTGTGTACTTTCAGTTCAGTGGATATTTTCTGCTTTTCAGAAGAGCTTTGAGACATACTTATTTTGGTTTGTGTTCTTACACAATAGCTACAAACATCAGTAGCAGGACTGCCGAATCCAATATTGAAATATTTACTGAACACCCGACTGAAGTACTTGTAATTCACTTTTAAACCTTCTGGTGAGTTTTTGTTATATAACTGCCAAAGAATAGAAATGTTGTACTCCGAAGATATGTAGATCCGTCGAGACTTCTGTCTTCCATAGTGGCTCTCTTTTCCTTGTAATTGACTAATGAACGACTTTACAGCATCCAATTTGTCTACAAACTTAAAAGCTCGTCTATCGCCTCCTCTTTTTTCTTTTATAATTTCCTCCCCAGCCTGGAGTTTCTTGCAAATTGTGTTTAGTCTCCTTTGACAAACGTTGTATACAGCCATTACAAACTTTTGACAAATTTGTACTTTTTGTCGACTGATATATACCTGTAAAAATTCGAATATAACACACCTACTAAGTGAAAAAAGCAGTAAAAGATCAACAAAAGCTCGAGAACTTTAATATTCTTTCCAACATAAAAAATGGTTGCACCAAATTGTTGATGAAACACGACGTATGTAAGACTCAAAACATGGAGTCTTTTATCAAAAACGACGTATGTACTTTTATACTTACATGATATTTTGCAGACAAGGAGTGCGGTTTTCCATCAGATTTGCGAGCTCTTTTTCGTTTAGGGATATCCAACTCAATGTTACTGGCTAATATTCCATCTTGAATAACTTTATTGGGATTTTTGTAAAAAACTTCCCGAAGTTTAAGTATATCATCTCGCCCTACTTGCCCACACTGCAGTTTTGGATTATTCTTATGATTACAAACTATATTAAATTGTTGTAAATCAGGATCATGGTTTGAATATCTGACTTGCTTCTTTCTCTCCCTGGATGTTAAATTTGCTTGTCGTTTCCGGCTACCACGGTCACAATCACCAACAATATGCTCCCCATCTGCAGATTCCATTGTAATTGAAACGTTGCGAAAAAGATGCAAACTAAACACACAATACTGCAAAATAAACCGAAACGACACTAAGAGCAGTAACCTAACTGTTAGGTTATAAAAACAGCGTGTTTACGGCTGGACTGAATGCGTTTTGTTCGTCTCACGGACAAAATGCTATTTGTTTGTCTAATGTCGATGGACTAAATGCATTTTGCATGTCCAAGTGAATTTCACAACACATTTCAAGTGGGACATAATGCGATTTGGACATCCAATATTATATGAAACGATAGAGATTCAAGTGTATATTGCAACGCCACCTTCAGTTGAAAAATTTAAAATTTGGACAAACTGCGTTTTGCAAGTCTGCTCCTCATAT
>NW_022170249.1:27163943-27175256 GCF_008802855.1 Photinus pyralis
ATTCCAAGGAAATCACAGGAACTCCGAGGAAATCAAGGGAACTCTAAAGAAATCAAAGGAACTCGTGCTGCATTTTATTATTTAATTTGGTCTTAACTAATTTTTTGTTTATGGTATTTTTCTCATTTAATAATGAGTTTTTCTCATTGCAAATAGGTCTATTAAAATATAAAATAGTGTTTCGTCTAAGGTCGTGTCTTTATCCGTCCGTCCGTCCGCTAACTTTGCGACGCTACTATAGTTCTTTATCTTAAGAGCTATTGTTCTACTTTTTTCGCTATTTGGTTCGTTATGGTGTCGAGTCTTGTACCAAGGAAGGAATTTTTTCTGTACCGCTTACAAAAAAAGTTATTGTAAAAAAAACAAAAAACCGTTTTTTACATGTTCCATAATTTTACACTTTTGCCGTTTATTAACGATCCTAGAGATCGTTTATAATTTTGCATTGCTATCTGTCGCCTGCCGGTTGGTCTCTCCGTCTGTTCCTTTGTCTGTCTGTCCATCTATCTGTCCGTGTGAACGATAACTTTGTTTAGAAATGTTCGATCGCTTTTACATCTCCGTTAGTTATGAACTGAATTGCATGAAATTCAATATGGGCATAGCTTTAGCCATATAATACGCAATGCCAAAAGTTGAATCGAATCGATTCAAAATTCACAGTGCCCTTTTCGCATCTCGACCATTTATAAACCGAATTGCAAACTTTTTTACTTATAAAAGTATTTGAATGAAATTTGATACATAGGCACTTGGAATAAAGGAAAATCAAACGCCAATTTCAAAATTTGGTTTTGCGCATGCGCAGTGCCAACTTTTTTATTTATGGAAGAATTTAAATGAAATGTGATACCTAGGCACTTGGAATAAAGGAAAATCAAACGCCAATTTCAAAATTTGGTTTGGCGCATGCGCAGTGCCAACTTTTTTATTTATGGAAGAATTTAAACGAAATTTGATACATAGGCACTTGGGATAAAGGAAAATCAAACGCCAATTTCAAAATTTGGTTTTGCGCATGCGCAGTGCCAACTTTTTATTTATGGAAGAATTTAAATGAAATTTGATACATAGGCACTTGGGATAAAGGAAAATCAAACGCCAATTTCAAAATTTGGTTTTGCGCATGTGCAGTGCCAACTTTTTTATTTATGGAAGAATTTAAACGAAATTTGATACATAGGCACTTGGGATAAAGGAAAATCAAACGCCAATTTAAAAATTTGGTTTTGCGCATGCGCAGTGCCAACTTTTTTATTTATGGAAGAATTTAAACGAAATTTGATACATAGGCACTTGGGATAAAGGAAAATCAAACGCCAGTTTCAAAATTTGGCTTTGTGCATGCGCAGTGCCAACTTTTTTATTTATGGAACTATTTAAGTGAAATTTGATACTTAGGCGCTTGGAACAAAGGAAAATCTAACATTCGTTTTAAAATTTAGGTTTGCGCATGCGCAGTTCCAACTTTCTTATTTAGAAAAGCATTGAAATGAAATTCTTCGCATAAACTGAAATTGAAGTAGCACGTCAACAATGGATTGCCCATGTGCAATGCTATCTTTCATATTTGTGGGCGGATTTTTACGATTTTAACAGAAGTTGCATCTTACAAATGGGAAATGAATGCAAGTGGAAATGCGCTTTATGTAAATCGTTTACGATTACTTTTTAACTTGTTTTGTTGTGCTTGCGTTATCGAAACATGTGACGCTCTAAGCTAAGGGAAGCAAATAGGACACTCTTTTCTTAAAAATGAAACCAAAGAATAGCCTAATTAATTTACGAAAATAATCGTCAAGATATAAAATATAAATTCGTACCTACCTACCCTACATCTGCAGCTGATTTAAAAACATGTCCGCAAATTCTATTTATAAACAAGTTAAAAAGTAATCGTAAACGATTTACATAAAGCGCATTTCCACTTGCATTCATTTCCCATTTGTAAGATGCAACTTCTGTTAAAATCGTAAAAATCCGGCCACAAATATGAAAGATAGCGTTGCACATGGGCAATCCATTGTTGACGTGCTACTTCAATTTCAGTTTATGAGAAGAATTTCATTTCAATGCTTTTGTAAATAAGAAAGTTGGAACTGCGCATGCGCAAACCTAAATTTTAAAACTAATGTTAGATTTTCCTTTGTTCCAAGCGCCTAAGTATCAAATTTCACTTAAATAGTTCCATAGATAAAAAAAGTTGGCACTGCGCATGCGCAAAACCAAATTTTGAAATTGGCGTTTGATTTTCCTTTATTCAAGTGCCTATGTATCAAATTTCGTTTAAATTCTTCCATAAATAAAAAAGTTGGCACTGCGCATGCGCAAAACCAAATTTTGAAATTGGCGTTTGATTTTCCTTTATCCCAAGTGCCTATGTATCAAATTTCGTTTAAATTCTTCCATAAATAAAAAAGTTGGCACTGCGCATGCGCAAAACCAAATTTTGAAATTGGCGTTTGATTTTCCTTTATCCCAAGTGCCTATGTATCAAATTTCGTTTAAATTCTTCCATAAATAAAAAAGTTGGCACTGCGCATGCGCAAAACCAAATTTTGAAATTGGCGTTTGATTTTCCTTTATCCCAAATGCCTATGTATCAAATTTCGTTTAAATTCTTCCATAAATAAAAAAGTTGGCACTGCGCATGCGCAAAACCAAATTTTGAAATTGGCGTTTGATTTACCTTTATCCCAAGTGCCTATGTATCAAATTTCGTTTAAATTCTTCCATAAATAAAAAAGTTGGCACTGCGCATGCGCAAAACCAAATTTTGAAATTGGCGTTTGATTTTCCTTTATCCCAAGTGCCTATGTATCAAATTTCATTCAAATACTTTTATAAGTAAAAAAGTTTGCAATTCGGTTTATAAATGGTCGAGATGCGAAAAGGGCAATGTGAATTTTGAATCGATTCGATTCAACTTTTGGCATTGCGTATTATATGGCTAAAGCTATGCCCATATTGAATTTCATGCAATTTAGTTCATAACTAACGGAGATGTAAAAGCGATCGAACATTTCTAAACAAAGTTATCGTTCACACGGACAGATAGATGGACAGACAGACAAAGGAACAGACGGAGAGATCAACCGGCAGGCGACAGATAGCAATGCAAAATTATAAACGATCTCTAGGATCGTTAATAAACGGCAAAAGTGTAAAATTATGGAACATGTAAAAAACGGTTTTTTGTTTTTTTTACAATAACTTTTTTTGTAAGCGGTACAGAAAAAATTCCTTCCTTGGTACAAGACTCGACACCATAACGAACCAAATAGCGAAAAAAGTAGAACAATAGCTCTTAAGATAAAAAACTAGTAGCGTCGCAAAGTTAGCGGACGGACGGACGGACGGACAAAGTGGCCACAATAGCGCATTTTTTTTTTATTTTTGTGGAAATGCGCTAAAAAGGTAAGGTTTGCCGTGACTACAAAATTCATTCCAACCTGTGCCTTTGAGGACGACCCAACATACATAAGCCATAAAGGGATTACATTTACCAAAAGTTTAAGAAGTAGGTAATTAAAGATTTACCATAAACTACAGTAGGTACGACGAGGTACTCATTGGTACGGGCTTTCTCTCATTGGGAAAGTGTCCAAGATAAGGATGCCTATTATGGAGATCGAAACCATAGAAGATAGGATGATGGTCAAATTAGAGAAAAGATGCACAATTAAACCATTATTATCGTGCTTTAGAGAAAACAGAAAAATTCCGATTACTTCCGAAGATATGGCAGAAAAACCGAAACTTGCCGATTTTATGTTTATTTTTTGCTGGTATTATTTGAACAGATACAACAAGAAAGACAAAAGATACTTTCTCATTGCCACTTTTTGAACTCTACAAGACAGCACCCGCGCACAGCTTGCGAGCAAACCTATCGGATCAATTCCTGGAAAATAGAAAAAATTTTAGATACGTATGCTTGCATGATTAAGACGTTCTGCCCGGGTGCACCATCCTGTTGAAACCAACAATTTCCAACTTTTGTTTTTATTTGTGTGACGTATATAGTTGTATTCGTAATCAGAAGTGCTACTAAATACAGTGTGTACTTTTTCCACGGGCCATATAAAAAAGTATAGTTTGTGATAATTTCCCCGAAACAAACGTTGTATTAAAAATCTTCCAACGGTGCTCAAAAAGGGGCAAGTATTTTTTGGGAACAAGAAAACGCCAGTTCTAGCTTCTAATGTAAACCCGAGTGTTTTCAAATTATCGTCCAAAAAGTTGATAATCGAGTCCAATACTCCACAAAATTCCTTCCGCTTTTGAGGCTTCGACTAGAACCAGCAGGATTATATTATGCCAGTAGAAAGGTCAAATTACCTCAACTTACAACGCCAGCTGAACCACTGAATTCATTACTTCTTTCAGGGCAAAACCCTCTATCGAAGCATTTCTTGCAGAATATTCAACATTATAACTGATATGTATTCCAAATGACACCATTTTTTAGTGCAAATATAATTCGGGAAAGGGGTTTCAATGCAAATTTTAAGGTATTATTTTTTCTGTAACCAACATCATACACATCCATCCCAACATGTAACTACGAATACGAAAATTATAAACACCCGTGCGAAGCCGGGTCGAGCAGCTAGTTTAAAAATAAATGCTGTAAGTTGTTGTATCGAAAGTGATGGTCCAAAACCCACGATGAAAATCATTGTAAATTATTGTAATTTTATTTCAAAATGACAGGAAATTCCCATAGGTGTTCTTGTACGATTAGGAGATTGCGCGCGGGTGCACCATCCTGTTGTAACCTACAGAGTTGCCAACTTTTTTTTGTACTAAATTTATACACTATGTACTTTTTTATCGTACGATATAAACAAATAAAGTTGATGAAAGAGAGAGAGTCGGTAGTCTCGATCAAGTTCCGAAAATTCTAATAATTAACCACACAAATTTGCATTACGATCTGAGATAAATCTTGGGCACAAATAGAAAAATCTGACATGAAGAAGTCTAGTCGGATCATAAAATTGATTCGAGTAAACAAGCAATTAGTGACAATGACAAAGAAGTAACAACATTTCCAAAAGAAAAAAAAGGCTTACACGCTTGTTTTGAACAATAGTTTCTAAAAGGAAAAAACTACACTCACAAATAAATTCAAATGAAACGCATCAAATCTGTGCTTATTTCGTAAATAATGGACCAGATTTAGTTCATAAATTAAAATATTCTTACATAAAGGATGTTCCGTCATTATTTTCGATGTTTAGACCGAAAATAACATCTACATGACATTGTTTACAAAACAACATAATATGTGCTATTATGCGTCGCATTGTTCCAGTTAATCAAGCTAAAGAACAAATTACTTATTGTAATCCAACAAACAGAAACTTGCTGCTGGTAAATTCGTCAAAATTATAGAATGTGTTTTTTAGTAAAAACACTTGCAGAATTTTTACATGCTGCAGTTCGTAATTTTCATGTAACTATTGGAATACGTTAAATAAAGTTTGAACTTGCCAAGACCACCATTTTGGAACAGAAAGAAATTGTTTATATAGAGTGCACGTTCTAACAGCGATCTTCATTTGTGGTCGTAGATGTGATGAACAGATTTCATTGGCAATTGGCATATTTAAAGATTTTCCGATCATCTTTAGATCTGTTTTCAATGCGCCACCCTCTATAATAATGATTTGTAAAGTTTGTGCAATTTTTATTGTTCATTGCATTTTACGCGATCGCTTTGCGTCATTACATTAGCTCATATTTTTTGTTTATCTTTATGCACTAGGAAATTTATAAACAATAAAATGTGGTAGATATACTTAATATGGTGTACACATTGCGGAAAGAAGTCTGTAATGCTTTTTTTCATTTTTCACACACACGTTTGTGAATGAATGCATTGCATATGGCGTAGTACCTGTAACATGCACGAGTATTATTTATTCAGCTGGTATTAGCTTTTGAAATCAGCCCTGCTTAAACGAGGACAGGGTTGGTACGTTTAAATATACGGGACGAACAGTAAAATGTGCATGCATGACAGTTATATCAACTATCGTTGGCACAGTTTACACTTTCCTTTCCGATACTTTATCGCCTATGGGTTGATCTTTCTATAACTATCGCTATCAATTGACTTCTCATATTAAAAATGCGCAGAAATTCTTCGGCATCGTTACGTAAATTGTCTTACTTATGAAAGCAAGTTTATGATGATTAGTGGGTGAAATTAATTCCACGTCGTCGTTCGAATTGTTAGCGCGTTTGGATATAGTTCAAAAACCGACCAAAAATAGTAACCCGCCATTATTATTATAGTAATTGTTGCAAATTTCTAAATAGTAAAAGGTTATTCGCCTCTTTGTAATCGTTTGTAGGTTAGGCCAGTAGACTATTTCAATAAACATTAATTTAAGTCCTAACCCACGAGACTATAACTTTACTCTTTAGAGTAAGTATTTGAATGTGCGGTGGCGGAATATAAATGACCTAAAATGGATATTACTTAATTATTAAGATCTCAATTTGAAATAGAGGCGTGAAATATGCTATGTAACATTGAAACGAAAGTAGGTACCAAATTTATTTACTACTATTCCTTGCTTGCACAATGAAACGCACGTTCTTCCTACTTGGGTCCTCGATACGTCAACCCACTGCTAACTTTTGCATACTATTTGTGAACTTTTGTGTGCCATCGTATATCAAATTAAATTAACCCCCCCTTTTAACCAACAATTGCCGTCATCACGCTACTGTAAATAATGTGCATTGTTTACTATAGATAGGCGATGGCAGTGAAGAGAAATATATACTTACAAGATTAAAGAAAACAATATAAAAGTAAATCATCTACAAACAAAATAGAAGAAACGCACAAAAAAAGGCCCACATGATAATCAAAAAATGAATTATAAATAGCCCTTGAATTGAACTTCCTCCAACAGAAAAAATACTTTCTTACCGTATTAAGACGTGTTGCTTAATAACATTAAGAGTGGGTGCGCCCTGCCGGATACAAAGCTGGACCCAACACTAAAACTATTGAATATCAGAAAACAGACGTAAAAGGCCAACT
Organism: Photinus pyralis; assembly: GCF_008802855.1. Lineage (NCBI taxonomy): Eukaryota > Metazoa > Arthropoda > Insecta > Coleoptera > Lampyridae > Photinus > Photinus pyralis. The sequence goes on from NW_022170249.1 coordinate 27,171,010, forward strand.
CCGTGACATGGTCTAACACCTTGATAACTAAAACGAAAACGACAAGAATTAATTATTATATCAAAGATTTTACACCCATTATGAAACGTAAGTAACGGTTGTGTTAAGATCCATGGCATTGAAATCTAACTTAACATTATTATACAGTGTGTCCCACATAAACTAAAATTTTAAAATGTTTTCCAAGATTTGCGGTTTTCTGAATATTTAACAGAAAGTGGGAACGCGTATCTTTACTTAGTTTTTTTTTTGGTACGCCCTATATGTATAGACGGTGCGGCGGCGATAGTCAACGGAAGACGGCGGAACATCGGCAAGATAGAAAACAAAACCTGCTAATAATGGCTTATCATGTCTGAAATTCTAAAATAAGTTGCCCTCTTCTTTGGGGGCTGTACAAACAAAGGAAAAAAGGATCGAGTCACTACGAAACTTACTTGCAGTATCGGCGGTAAGGCAAACAATTAAAAAAATTAAAACACACAAGGCTCACTCCTCGTCTCCTCGAGCAAATAAGTAAATTCAAAAACTACTTAGTAACGAAACTCCCAACTTAAAACGCTTCTGGATACCGGGAGTTCAGCAAAGCTACGCAATTTTACAAATATACAGTGTGGTCATAACTTCGGGTATAAAACTTCAACACGGAAAAGGGGTGCTTTGTTACAGTCCAACGGTACCCCTTGGCACCTTCCCAAGTATGATAAAGAGTATGCGATACAATGATTAAATGGTGAAGATAAGCGAATGTTGTGTCGTAGAAAGTAGTAAAAAAAAATGTTATTAAGTAGTTGATTTTTAGCGTCTGTTACTATAAACAAATTTAGCTTCTGTCATTTTTTCGGTGAGATTCTCCGTTTCCCGTTATTAATGATGGTTGTAAAACTTGAATAGGATTTGACATTAAAGGAATGAAATTCGTTAACTACGTAGTTAAAATTTTTTCGATTTGATTTGTGTTGGAGTACGACCGCGTAAAATAATATAAATAAATGTACCGCTGTATGTAAATGCAAATCTCGAGTAGGCGACCGCTGGACGGGTTTGCATAGCGTGGGATGCGATAAAAACAGACGCGAGTCGTCAATTTTGCGTTGGTTCTGTTTTGGGTTTTCAGCCCGACAACGGTTACAGATAAGAATTGTGGATTGCGGTTGGCGCAGAGGCGTCTCGGAAACTGTCGCAGGCTTCGGCTGTTAACGTAGATGCGTTTTCGGTTCGGTTTAATAAGAAGGAACCTCTAAGTTTATGTGTGTTTTACTAGGACTTAACTGGGGAAAATTCATTGTTAAATTGGTTGGATTGTTTTTTATCGTACTAAAGAATACAGGAATACAGGAGTAAATGAATAAATATTCAACAAGATCATAGAAAATCGAGTTAATGTTAGCTTGAGTTTTATTATTAATCAGACTGCGCAGTGAATTCCTGTGTTAGTAGAGGTCGACCGGAAGCAGCTTTTCTAGGTCAAAGATCAATTACAATAAAAGGGTAACCTGCGAGAGTAACCAGACAGATTGTGCTAATTTGATTTTTTGCCGAAGTTTTTATAAAATAATGAGAAATAAAACTGAAAATTAACTAATTTGTATATTATTAGATGGGAAAAAAGGTGTCATTATAAACCCTCTAACAACGATCTGCAAAAAAAAAACGTTTTCCCATGTCAATTTTGGAATAATCACCCGGTATATTTATCTTTAGTCGGGTTTCACAACTTCGCTAAACCCATTACTATATTTAACTCTTAATTGAACATTTGAACCAAATGCGAGTTAATCCCGTTATAGCTATTATGCTTACTTTCTGTTGCTTGATTGATTGATCTTCTATCGTTTGGATTATTTCAATTACATATTCGCTGTAGGTATGCTAGAAGATATTATAGGCAAGTGAGGGACAAAGAATTCAAAATGTTACCCAATATTATTTTCCGGTATTCGAAATTTACCATTTCGTAAAAAACATAATGTCCTTCTTATTTCACATATAAATCACACGTATGGCCTCTACCATCTAAAATCTACATTTTGTAATAGAAAAAGTTGCACTTTGTTACGCTTCCTTCAAAAAAATCTAAAAAGTAAAATTTCATGCCATTGCTTGTTGAATTAAACATTCGCGATGACCTTGCTGGGAAAGCATTGTTGTGGGTGTGAATATAAAATTTGTTTTCGAGTTTTAAATATCCATTTTGTAGACGAGGAAATATGCTCGATATTAGCGATATTATCTTGATGGCTTTCCTAACTGTAGTATTTTTTTTACTGAACATTACTGTTATTATAGCATTTCTGTTACGTATATGACCAACTTTGTTTTTATCAAACGTGCGAGAAATACTGATGCCATGTCAACATATTTTATGTTAGGACAAATAATTATTGCACTTATTTAATGTCCATCCAATACAGAATATTGGCACACATATTTTGATAGGTACTTCAGACTTCAATTAACTTTAAACTAAAAATTAATCTTCCCGTCTTCATCATGTCAGTAAAATGATTTGAAAACGGCGTCACATAAATTAATATTTGAACTGGAAGGCAATTTGATGTCTTTTTTTTTTCAACGTTCTATGCGATGTTTAGTGTTGAAGGAGGAATAACGCAAATATTTCGAAATGGTAGAGTAAAATAAATTTAATGTTTTTAATTGAAGTACAAACTTTAGATAAATGACCGATATAGAGGTAAACTGGTTTTACACACCTTTAAAAATAACTAAATAAATATTTTCATTGGTTATCTTATATGCGTTTTGTAATTAAGTAGGTCATGCTTCGTATTGCCAAAATAAACGATAAAAATTATTAATTTTTGTAATTTGAGGGTTTAGTAGCGAGGCAAAAGAACACCCAGTTCAATGAATTGCCAAATTTTGCCTAAGAATATTAAACGGAAACATAAAACGGTACTATTTCCCATAAAAAGCAACGTCAAGGTAAAGCGTGTGTGTTGTATCTTTCCTTCTCCCTAGGATCCTTCTCATCCACTTCTCTCCCCTTCCCCCGTCTCCCAGCATCTCACTTTTACTTCCTTGCCCTTTTCACCTCCTTGCACTCCCATAGCATGTACTGTATGTTCTCCTCTTCCTCTCCACATATTCTACATTTTCTTTCTTCTTCTCGTCTCCTTCCCTCTCTCCTGACTTCCGCATCTGAACTTCTCCATTATCTTAATATTTTTTCTTTCTTCCCACAAGTTCCCTTATTAGTTCCTTAATTTTCTCTTCGCTCCTTTCCTCGAATCTTACCGCGATGCGCCCAGACGTTATTCTTATCTTCTCCATTTTTTAGCGCATTTTTGCAAAAAATTTTTTTTGTAAAAAGTAGCTCACTTTGGCTGGCTGGCTGGCTGGCTGGCTGGCTGGCTGGCTGGCTGGATGGATGGCTGGCTGGCAGCAAATGTGGGCGCGTGGAAGAACTCTTGTAGAAAGGCAACGGGTGTACGTGTATCTACAGGGCCGTGAAATTTGTCAACCTTAGGGACATGGCTACATGATGTGGGGTTGGCGACATCTGGGCGTCATCCTCGAGCGTAGTATACTAACGGGAAGGTTTTTCAGTTTTTTCCTATCTTCTACTACAGTTTTGGTCCGATTCTTTTGAAATTGGTGTCGTCGGAAAGATGTTGTAAACGCGCACAACTCCTGCGTGGCGGAATTTTGTTTTTTGTCATAGGGGCGAAATTAACGCCCTTTTGCGAGGCGGCGCGCGCGTCTTCGAGAAGTAGTCAGGCGCCTTTTACCTTCCGTTGCGAACTCACGCGGTTTAAAGTTTCGTGAATCTCGAATCGCTGTCTCTCTTTCTCGTGTCGCCAATAGAAGTGAATTGCGAGTGAACGGGACGTCGGAAGTGGGTACCGTAAAAGAGAATGTGGTAGCCCGCGACACAATCTCACTGATGGTGGAGTCAAATCTTCAAACGCGAATTGCGAGTGAACGGGACGTCGGAAGGGGGTACCGTCAACGGGAATGTGGTAGCCCCCGAAACGATCTTCCTGATGGTGGAGTCAAATCTTCAAACGCGAATTGCGGGTGAACGGGACGTCGGAAGTGGGTACCGTCAAAGGGAATGTGGTAGCCCCCAACACGATCTTACTGATGGTGGAGTTAAATCTTCAAACGCGAATTGCGGGTGAACGGGACATCGGAAGTGGGTACCGTCAAAGGGAATATGGTAGCCCCCGACACGATCTTCCTGATGGTGGAGTCAAATCTTCAAACGCGAATTGCGGGTGAAC
>NW_022170249.1:27177224-27187963 GCF_008802855.1 Photinus pyralis
CAAGTGAACGGAATCCCCCATAACGCATTTTGCTACCGGTATTTGTGCCACTTGATACATCTGGTTATGAGCTCAATTGCGCCACTTGAATTAAAGCTAGCGCCATTACGGTTAAGCCATAAACAATTTTTAAAAAGTGGAGGGTCTAACTTAGCGTTTTCAAAAGTTATTTCCGGAAGTGCGTCCATTTTGAAAATATTTTACATCGATTCAGCCTTCGGAGTAACTCCTAAATACAAATTTTTAAAAACCTACCTATTTTACTTTCTCAGAATCGTTTAACTAAAGCTCCCAAAAAACACCCTGTATAGTGTTTCTGAAACACTATAATGGCGCCAAGATTTTTGTTTACGGCGCATTTTAGCGCATGATGAAAGGTACGATGTAGTAGAAAAAACATGTTAAAAAACGTAAGTTTTGAAAACGTTAAGTTAGTCCCCCCCCTTTTTAAAATTTTTTATGGCTTAACCGTAATGGCGCTAGCTTTAATTCAAGTGGCGCAATTGAGCTCATAACCAGATGTATCAAGTGGCACAAATACCGGTAGCAAAATGCGTTATGGGGGATTCCGTTCACTTGCCCCGCCCCCCCCAAATATATTTAAGGATAACCAAAAAACAATAATGGCGCAAAGATATCTTTTTACGGCGCATTTCAGCGCATACCTGAGAGTACAATTTCGTATGAAAAGATGTTAAAAAAAGTAACTTTTAAAAACGTTAAGTTGGCCCCCCACTTTTTGAAAATTTGTCACGGCTTAACCGTAATGGCGCTAGCTTTAATTCAAGTGGCGCAATTGAGCGCATAACCAAATGTATCAGGTGGCCTAGTTACAAGGGACAAAATACGTACTGGGGGGGGGGCTACGTTCACTTGGCCCCCCCAAATGTTTTTTCGGATTTCTAAAAAACGATAATGGCGCAAGAGTTATTATCGGTGGCGCATATGAGCGCATAACGAGCGCATTCATTTCAAAATAATACGACTATGAAATCTCTCAGTGGGGGGGCCAAGTTAACGGACCCGTATAAAAGAATCCAGCATATAACGGGGTTGTAATGTACAATATGCTTAGTGCAGATATGAAAACCGTACCAGATTTAAATACCTTTAAAGTAAAGCTTAAAAAATTCCTTTTAAGTAAGGCTTATTACTCTGTGTACGAATTTATGTTGCAAGTACCCTAATTATAATTTTATGACTTGTCTTATGTCGTATTTTATGATCTTTTGGACGAATTTCTATTATTATTACTATTATTATTATCTCTATCCTCTCCTCACCTCTGCACTTTTTCACTCGGATTAATTAACTTATATGGAAGTAAAGGTTTCACCGTTAATTTTATTATTCAATACTTCACTAATTTCTATTTGCAACAACAATAATAAGATTTTTTATATATAATAACAATTGAATTAATCTCATTGCAATTAATAACCGTTTTCTCATTTTGATGACCACAAATAAAGTCACTCATTAGAGCACCGATAAAGTCCTTCGTTACGCAACTGGGAAATCTCAGGCCATGAACTTGAACCATTCACCAAGGCCAAGACCTTGGTTCATGGGCTGTAGGCTTTTATTGACACTTTCACTCACAAAATATTGTTGGTTTCTTTTTAATCATCACCATTATAAAATTCCTTACCAATATCTATGCGCCACCAATACCAAGAATTGGTATGCCCTGGTTATTTTACTATGATTATCCTTTGTGCGACCTCAATAATGTTTTTCTCCTTTTAAAGTCCATGTTCTCTACTTTTAACGACATCAATACAGAAAATTAGCATATCTCCAGTACCCACTTTCCATCATGTTTGCCTTTTATGCGCACTCAAAATGTTTTTTAAAGTCCTCTTTCTCTATTTCTTGCGCTACAATGCCAGCAACCCCCTACCCATTTTTCGTAATGTAACTCTTCTGCGTCCCCACCATTTTTTTCTCATTTTAGTGTCCCCTTTTTTTACTTGTTACGACACCGATACCAATAATTGTTATATCACAACAACCACCTCGTCATTTTCCACCATGATATCCCCCTTGCTGCGCCAATAACCTCCTCCGCCATATTAAAGTTCTCTTTTCTTACGTCTTACGCCACCAATAGCAAGAATTGTTATATCATAACAACCCTCTCGCAATTTTCTATCGTGACTATCCCCCTTTCTATATCTCAACCATTTTTTTCAGTCCTTTTTCTCTATTTCTGGCGCCAACTCTATCAAGAACAACAACTCTTTTTCCATTTTCAGTCAGGTTTAACCCTTCTGCGTGTTTAACCAAAACTTTTCCCCCTTTAAGGTACTCTTCCTTCTACCTTCTATTCATTCTCCAACATGGTTGACTCTTCTGCCCCTTCAACAATTTTTTCGCCTTTTACAACCTCTTTTCTATACTTTTTGCGCTGCCGACACCAGCAATTAGTATATTACAACAACCCTCTCGTCATTTTCCTTCACGATTATCTTTTATGCGGCCGAAACGACCTTTTTCATCTTTGAAAGTCTCTTGTCTTTATTTCTGGCGTCACCAATACTAAGAATAGGTATGTCAACTTACCATCCTCTTGTCATTTTCTTGCAAACAGTAGCAATAAGTTTAAATTTAAAGTGATCATTTACTTTACTTGTGGTGCGACCATATTGCAGCCTCAAGAGATCTGTTCCATCCCTTAATGCTCCCTTTCTCTACTTCTACTACCCCTTAACGTTTTCATCGTGTTTAGCCCTTCTGTGCCCTCAACAATGTTTCATCTTTTTTATGCTTAAATCACGTTGGCTTTTCTAGTGAGGGAAATGCTTTTAAGGCCTACGATGGTGTATATACAATGTGTTCTAAGTATAACTTTTATGCATGGAATATAGTATATACGGTGTCCAAGATAAGGATGTCTATCATGGGGATATCGGAAACTGGAAAATTACGATTACTTGGGAAGATATGCAAGAAAAACCGAAACGTTCCGATTTTGTTATTATTACTATTATATATTATACAGGGTGAGTTTTTTTTTCATTGTAAGCATTGGAATCTCAGAAACCAAAAGAAGACCGATTTGGTTAAATGAGGAAAGAGTTGTCGATATTTAAGATATGCTTTTGTTTTTTGAAAAAATCCAGTTTACTAGATATGAGCGAAAAACAGATTTAGTGATTTTTCATTTAACTGTTTTAGAATCATTATTATTAGAAATACAACAAAAAGACACGAATAAAAGTTTTAGACATTTTAATGCTTAACATTATGAACATACCAATTTCCTTCTATATTTTACAATTGTTGAGTTATAATACAAACATTAATTTTTTTAAATGGTAGTCATAGTTGGCTTTGACATTTTTAAAGACAAATTTAATAACGTAAGGCTTGCTAAACGTCCTTAATAAATCAACGCGTTGCTGCAGGAATTTTCGTATTGTTGAGTAAACAGAGTGTGGCACATTTAACATATTTAAAGGTCATGTTCGAATATTCACTATGAAAGTTAAATTAATAATCATATTCAATACACTATTAAAATAGATCATACCATGCCATGGAAAACAATAAATAAACAAAGTACTGTTGTTCATTGTTGAAGACCTCAAAGAAAACTTGGATTTGATGTTTGGTGCGGAATTATTGGATAGTGAATTCTTGGACCTTTTATTTACAATTTCAATTTTAGGTTTTTTCTTTTCGGTGTTCTTAAAGGGTTTAATTCTAGGGGGAAACAAGTACCATTTTTGGTGTACACCAAAAATTCAAATTCAAAATAATTCACGTAAATTCATGTTAATGCACGTGTATTCAAGTTAATTCACGTAAATTTAAATTTATTCACGTTAATTCAAATTAATTTACGTTAATTCAAATTTGAATCACGTTAATTGACATTAATTCACATTAGTTCTAATTAGTTCACGTTAATTCTAATTAATTCACGTTAGTTCAAATTAACACAGAGGGGTGTACACCAAACATTCAAAGTTGTTTCCATCTAGAATTTTCCCAAGGCAAATTTTTACCAGGACTAGAGTTTGTGAATAAAATATTTGAACGGCGGAATTTTTCTGGGGACAAATTTTTTACACAAGTATACCAGGGAAAAATTTTCCAAGAGCAATTTTATCAATCTTAAATTTTCAAGACGACAATTTTTCCATAGAGAATTTCCCCAGGGCGAATTTTTCGGGCGGTTTTTTTACGCTTCTGGAGACATGTTTTCCACGCGAGTTTCTGTGGCGAGTTTTTAAGCGAGTATTCTAGGGCATTCCAACGCAAATTTTTCGTTGACGATTATTTGGGGACCAAATATTCGAAAGATGATTTTTTTCAATATTTTCTGTAGATGAATTTCCTTTTCTGGACGAACGTTTCAAGGGTAATTTTGGGAGCCTACATTTTCCGTAGGTAAATTTTTCGGAAGAGAATTTTTCCATAGCGAATTTTCCCAGAACAATTTTTCTTGTAGTTTTTGGGAGTCAAATATTCCACGACTTTATTTGGTTGGCCAATTTTTTAGGAAAGAAGTTTCCCAGGAAGAACCCCCCCGAAAATTGTTGGGGGGTGAAATTTTCACGCAAATATTACGGGAGGAAAATTCTTAGAGGCGAATATTCCCTGTATGAATTTACGTGTTGAATCTTGCACGGAAGCATTTTAAAAAGGTAATTTTTTCATAGCGAATTTGTCTCGTGTATTTTTTTCGGAGAACAAGTCTTTAGGGATCAAATATTCCAGGCGCGATTTTTAGAGCGCATCAAAATTTCTGGAATTATTCATGCAAGTATTCTAGCGAAGGTAGATTTTTACGAGCCTTTTTTTATGAGAGCGATTTTTCCTAGCGAATGTTCAGGAGATTTCTAAGGGCGATTTTTCAGAGGAATCGGCGATTTTCGGGAAACGAATTTTCCAGGGCAAATGTTGTCAGGACGAGTGTTGGTCAAATATTCCAACAGAGATTTTTTCGAGGCTAAGTTTTCTGGGGACAAATTATCGTGTTCAAATATTTAGGACAAGAATTTTTCCAGGGGGAGACGTGTTTTTAATGTCAAATATTCCAAGGGCGATTTTTTCGAGGGTAAATTTCCAGGACAAAAATTTGTTATACAATTTACTCCAGGAAAGAGTTGTCCGGTGCGCATATCCCCAAGGCCGCTTTTTCAAGCCTACATTTTCCGGAAGCGAATTTTTCCATAGGGAATTTTCCCAGAAGATATTTTCCGGGAACAAGTCTTTGAAGATCGAACACAATAGTTTTTCGAGGCTACACTTTCAGGATGAGAATTTTTCTATAGCGAATATCTCCAGTGAGAAACTTTTCCGTGAACAGTCTTTAGTGATGAAACAATCCAAGGGCGATTTTTTAAGCGCAACCAAATTTTCTGAAGCGAATTTTCTGGGGATTTATAAGGGCAATTTTTTTAGGAATCGATGATTTTTAGAAGCGAATTTTTCTTAAGGAGAACAAGTACCATTTTTGGTGTACACCAAACAGTCAAATTCAAATTAATTCACGTTAATTCAAATTAATTCACGTTAATTCAAATTAATTCACGTTAATTCAATGTAATTCAGAGGGGTATACACCAAAAATTCAAAGTTGTTTCCAACTAGGTTTAATTTATCAGCTAAGGCATGCGACAAAACAAGAACTGTATTTACTTCAAAGTAGAAATTTAAATCTAAATGAAGTATTTCGTAATTTATTTTCGTTGTTCTATTTGTGGCCCTAAAGTTTTAAGTAAAATATTGTAATAGACTGCGTAATTAAGAGAACAAAAATGTTTCCCATGGCAAAGTCTGTTTTTACTATACTCTTAATAATAGTACAAACAGTTGTGTATCATGTGTATTTGTCAAAGTAAGTACAATGAACCTTATATCATTGTAAACAGAAAAACAATTCACTTTTTGAAAATGTCACATCCAACTGTGGTTGCAATTTAAAAAAATACAAGTTTGCGTTATAACTCGAAAATTATAAAAGAAGAATGAAAATTGATAAAGGTATCTTATTAAGCGGAATAAAATCTACGATTTTTGTTCTTTGCAAATTTTTGTACTTCTTATACTAACGATTCTACAACATTTAAAGAAACATCACTAAATCTGTTTTTCGCTCATATCTAGTAAACTGTGAATTAAAAAAAAAACAAAAGCATATCTTGAATAAAACGACAACTCTTTCCTCATTTAGCTCTATCTCTATGTCTTACGGTTTCCGAGATCCTAATGCTTAAAATGAAAAAAAACTCACCCTGTATACTATTATACTAGTTTGAGTGAAAGAACAGTACATTTTTCAGAGAAACTTATTTAATTGCCTTTTTATGTTGCCTATACTGAACTACGCCATTTGTTACTCTTATTGTCGCAAACTGTTATGGTAATAATAAAGTGTATTATTATTTTTTTTCTGTTATTTGAACAGATACAGAAAAATTAAAAGCACTTGCCACTTTTTGTGCTCTATAAGACAGCGTTGAGGGATTTTCAATACAACGTTTCGTTTTGGAGAAACCATCATCAGGTTTATTTTTGTATATTACCCCCAAAGAAGTATATTCTGGGTTAAGTAGAATTTTTTATTACGAACACAACGATGTACGGTACAAAAAAGCAAACTTGAAAACTCGGTTGGTTTCAACCTAGGTTTCAACAGTATGGTACCTACACCCGCGCCCAACGCGAGAAAACCTACCGGGAAATCTTTTGCCATTTTCCAGGACATTTGTTAGACAGATATTCTCACACTATTAGGGCGTTGTACGCGGGTGCACCATACAACTTTTTTTTTCTCCAACCACCTGAATAAGACAGTGTTCGGTACGTAAAATTGACGTTTTGCGGATTAATCGCTTTCACCATGGCAACTGTACAAAAAGTGGATACTTTTGGTCCTAGTACCAAAAAGAAATTGACCTTGAAAGTTGGCCAATTAAAAAATTACAATCACGGAGATATGTCACATTGACATCGTTTTACATTGCAGGTTGTAAGATATTTCTATACATACAAATCAAATATTTTTGCATATTCAATGCAAATAATGATGTTACCTATACGTATGTACATGTATTGAAAATGATTTACGCTCCCTATTTTTGTTTAAACCATGTGTAACGTAATTTACATATTCGATGAACGTAATTTTAATACGTATACAACCCGCCGTCGCGCGTAACGCCATCTACTTCAGACCCATTGCACTATTATCTGTCATTTTGAATTCAAAATTTGAAAAAGTTAATTGCAATTAATTTTAATTAGAAAACTGTATGGTAAGTTTTTTATTTCAATACAAAATATAACAATATTAATTGTGTATACAATAGAAATGACTGAAACTGATAGCGACATGGATTGCACTCCGCCAGAGATTTTAGAAACGGCAGAACATGCTACCTCAAGATTTGCTCCCTACAAATTGGCGAGAGGTGAGAAGTAAGAAGGAAGAACGACTAGGTTATAAGTTAACCTAAAAACTAGAGTGGCATGACACGTGAGGGCAAGAAAGCAGAAGTTCTTATACTAGTAGTGAAACTGTGATTGAATCTAAATTCGAATTTAATTTGAAGTAGGTAAAGGGGGTTGGAGAAAAAATTTTATGTTTCATTCGTACAAAAAATGCGTTTTCGGGACTCGGAAGGTTGCTGGACTCCGCTAGCGCGTCGTCCAGCAACTATCTTCCTCGTCCCGAAAACAGACATTTTTTGTACTAATGAAACAAATAACTATTGTACCATGTATCGTTGTACTTATAACAAAAAATTATCAAAGTCCTCGTTTGAGATCGAAGGGACTTCAGCGCATTTTTGTGTGGCAGATCAGTATTCTATTAGCCACTTTCGATTCAACCATCAATAACAGATCTTGTCGAAGGCTACTACATTCACTAACCGCTTCCCCCTTTCCGCGTGCACCCGCAATTCGCTTTTAAAGATTTAACTCCACCATCAGTAAGATCGTGTTGGGGGCTACCACATTCCCTTTGACGGTACCCACTTCCGACGTTCCGTTCACCCGCAATTCGCGTTTGAAGATTTGACTCCACCATCAGGAAGATCGTGTCGGGGCTACCACATTCCCTTTGACGGTACCCCCTTTCGACGTCCCGTTTACCCGCAATTCGTGTTTGAAGATTTGACTCCACCATCAGGAAGATCGTGTCGGGGGCTACCACATTCCCTTTGACGGTACCCCCTTCCGACGTCCCGTTCACCCGCAATTCGCGTTTGAAGATTTGACTCCACCATCAGTGAGATCGTGTCGCGGGCTACCACATTCTCTTTTACGGTACCCACTTCCGACGTCCCGTTCACTCGCAATTCACTTCTATTGGCGACACGAGAAAGAGAGACAGCGATTCGAGATTCACGAAACGTTAAACCGCGTGAGTTCGCAACGGAAGGTAAAAGGCGCCTGACTACTTCTCGAAGACGCGCGCGCCGCCTCGCAAAAGGTCGTTAATTTCGCCCCTATGACAAAAAACAAAATTCCGCCACGCAGGAGTTGTGCGCGTTTACAACATCTTTCCGACGACACCAATTTCAAAAGAATCGGACCAAAACTGTAGTAGAAGATAGGAAAAAACTGAAAAACCTTCACGTTAGTATACTACGCTCGAGGATGACGCCCAGATGTCGCCAACCCCACATCATGTAGCCATCTCCCTAAGGTTGACAAATTTCACGGCCCTGTAGATACACGTACACCCGTTGCCTTTCTACAAGAGTTCTTCTACGCGCCCACATTTGCTGCCAGCCAGCCAGCCAGCCAGCCAGCCAGCCAGCAGCCAGCCAGCCAGCCAAAGTGAGATTAAAAGCTACTTTTTACAAAAAAAATTTTTTGCAAAAATGCGCTAAAAATGTTACTCAATACAGTATGTACTTTTTTGCGGGCTATAAAAGTGTTACTTTTTCGTATCAGTATAACACAAAAAAATCAAATCGGCAAATTTCGGATTTTCTGGCATTTCTTCGGAAGTAATCGAAATTTTCTAATTTTGCATGATAATAACCCTTTAAATATTGTGCAACTTTTCCATAATTTGACCATCATCGTAACTTCTATGGTCTCTGAGATCCCCATGGCAATCATCCTTTTTTTGGACACAATGTATATCTCGGTAACGACTGTATACATAATTTTTCTACATTACTTCCCATAATTAGGTATCATTCAGTTGTTTTTATTTCAGAAGACAAATAAGTATCGAAAAACAATTACACTTTTTTGAATAGTAATGTACCCTTTCTTTAGGCTTATTTGATAGTGATTTGTTTCTCTTTTAGACGACGTAACATGTTAATACCTACTCTTATACAAGAGAATTTAAAAACTCAAGTGTATAAAGACATCAACAACTTTAATCTAGATATCCTGCATCAAAATAAAACAAATGAACGTGTACGTTTCTTGTAGTAAACCTTGAAGACAAAGGAAATTAGCAATAATTGCAACAGCAATTTCTCCCAGATACTCAGACATTCATTTCAAGCTTTTCGTGATAGGTTAGGGTATTGCCCTGCCATTAATGGCAAATGTTTTGAACACTTACTGCCATGAAAAACATTTCTTGAACTTGAACTATTTCGTTACTCATTTGTTTGTTGAATTAAAAACAACTGAATGCTGCTTTATTATGCGCAATAAAATGTTACCTTTTATATATAGAAACATTTTGTATACAGTCGCTATTACCGAGATATAGATGTAGGTAGCTATACTATATTCCATACACCCTGTATGTGGATGATTGGGGATTAAAGCTAGCGCCATTACGGTTAAGCCATAAGAATTTTTAAAAAGTGGGGGGGGGGCTAACTTAACGTTTTCAAAAGTTACGTTTTTTAACATGTTTTTTTCTTCTACATCGTACCTTTCATCATGCGCTAAAATGCGCCGTAAACAAAAATCTTGGCGCCATTATAGTGTTTCAGAAACACTATACAGGGTGTTTTTTGGGGAGCTTTAGTTAAACGATTCTGAGAAAGTAAAATAGGTAGGTTTTTAAAAATTTGTATTTAGGAGTTACTCCGAAGGCCGAATCGATGTAAAATATTTTCAAAATGGACGCACTTCCGGAAATAACTTTGGAAAACGCTAAGTTAGACCCTCCACTTTTTAAAAATTTTTTATGGCTTAACCGTAATGGCGTTAGCTTTAATTCAAGTGGCGCAATTGAGAGCATAACCAAATGTATCAGGTGACCTAGTTACAAGGGACAAAATACGTACTGGAGGGGGGGGGGCTACGTTCACTTGGCCCCCCCAAATGTTTTTTAGGATTTCTAAAAAACGATAATGGCGCAAGAGTTACTATCGGTGGCGCATATGAGCGCATAACGAGCGCATTCATTTCAAAATAATACGACTATGAAATCTCTCAGTGGGGGGGCCAAGTTAACGGACCCGTCAAGGTAGGTACTTAATCGGGATGAAAAAAACATTTATTGTCGATAAAAAAAGTGCGAAAACCAAATTTTACCTTTGCAATACATTATTTAGGCTCGTTGCTCGTAATACCGACAGTGACGGTAATCAAGTTTGTTGTCAGCTTTTCAGGACTTCGCCTGATTTTATATTAACTTATATTTATACATTGTATGTGAGGACAAAACCTAATTCTCGGGCGAAAGTCTTTTTTAGCTTTTCACTTTGACATTGCGCGCGTGAGTGCGTTTTGGACACTGTGCTCCTTAGGACGAAATCGCACCGCAACAAACGAAGTAAGCAGAAATGTCATTT
>NW_022170249.1:27188063-27290169 GCF_008802855.1 Photinus pyralis
TTTAATATAATCATTGATTACAAATCTAAATATACATGTGCGTTCCAGTAGTATAATTAAGGCCAGTTTACTATAACCACTACAACTTGACAACTCCCATTAAATTCACTGTGTTGATCAATAGCTACAATTGACTGGTTGGTCTCAGGTTCATTACAACGGCAGAGAGATTCAATAATAATTTATTGTTTATTGGTCTCAAAATGTATCCGCACTCGTAATAGCTATTAACATACCAAGGTATGTTATGCTTATGACTATCATAACAGCCGCAGATGTCAGGTTAAAATCCGAGCGTAGCGAGGATTTTAAGATATCTAAGGCTGTTATGATTGCCATAACATCAGCGGTTTGTTCAATAGTTTATCGGTTGCAGGCGCACAATTCCCTACTTTTAGACAATTTCGTAAATTTGATAACCAAACAATTTTATCGTAATCATCAAAGTTGCCGTACATGTCTGTTGCTATGTTAAAATTTGGTTGTTATGGTTGCGAGTGTTGCTAATCAACAGAACCTATTTTTACATTTGGTTAATTAGAAAATGAGTAGGTAGATATACAGGGTGTCCCTAAAAGGTCTGTACAACGCTCTACCAGGGTTTCTTGGTATCAAAATAGGACGATTTAACCCAACTTACCTCTATCCAAAAGTGCCTCGGTAAGGCGCTATCTACCGCCAAAGATTAAAAAAAAAATCGATATTTTTATTTTATCGGAAAATGGTTTTGCCGATTAAAATGAAATTCGGGATGTGAATGTCTAATGTAAAAAGGGTTTTTGTGATATCATCGTTTTGATCGTAGTTGCTATGTAGGTGGTAAAATACTGACCATACACATCTGAAGAGGTCTAAAACTTTTTAACTACTATTTTGACGGTTCTGAATTTTTAGACACTGATAGACAGTTTACTTGCAAGCATTTTTTGTCTCTAGATGAATATCGCTATCTGTGATGGTTTACGAAAAAAAAAATTTAGGCATGATGAATGGCATGCACCATACATGCTAATAGTCCCATAGCCCCCCCCCCCTAAATCCGGCACTGAATTCAATGATCCACCACAATCAACATCTTCATTGTCATTAATTATGACTCGTTTTCTCATCTGTGGTTCGTTGAAGGCGTATCGTAAATGATTACTGTTTCTTCTTACGATGTTGCCTCTATCATTTTGTACCAAATACGATCGTGGGGCTACATGTTTGTCGATAATCTTTCCTGGTTTCCATTGGGCGCGTTCGTAAGACTCAACGGTTACTGGTTCGCTGCTTTGTCGCCAACCGGGAACGGTTGTGGGTTTTATGACACGACCGCTACTTTGTATGGGATTAAACATGCGCTGTATTGATTCGTTATTTCGTGGTTACCATTTTGAAAATATAAACAAACGCTAAACAAGGCGTGTTGGCGGTGTGTTGCACATGTTTTCTGCGAGAGGACAATTATAGCTGTTTTTTAGCGAGCGATTGGTTTGAAACAGTAATTCGAACCGATTTCACTGTGACGTCATTGGTTTAAGTGATCGCTAAAATGGATGTTTTTAAACCATTTTAAATGTAAACATAACCTATATTTCCACACATAAGTGAAATGATCAAAATCAACTTTTACATTACATTACTGAATTCGAGACCGAATCAATGATGTTGCTATTAAGGGTAATACAACATTCAAACGATAATAATGACCATTCATTTATTTCTGCATTATTAATGCTACAAAATGAACAGCATTTGAGAATTAAAGGATTTTACGAGGGACTGGATGTGTATTTGGATTCGGATTTTTTTAATTTATTCCGTATGAGTAAAATCGCATTTAACAACCTTTTTGAAAAAGTAAATTGTATGGAGTTAAACAAGCCCTACACTGGAGGAGAACATCAAATTCCTGCTCGGAAACAGCTCTTGTTAACAATTTGGTGGTTAGGCAAGGGAGAGACCTTAATTTCTGTGGCAGACAGATTTGATGTCAGTTTGAGCACAGTATATCATTGCACAAATTTTTTACTTTCAAAGTTACTATCTTTACAATCAAGATATATTACATGGCCTGATCTTGCAGAAGTGTCGAGAGTTGAACTAGATTTTCGTGAGCGATGTGGATTTCCAGGTAAATTCCTTAGAAAATATGCTCTGTCATAATAAAATAATGTTACAGGAGTTGTTGGAGCGATAGATGTTTGCAATATATGTTTTAAACCGCCCGTGGAACACCAAGAAAGCTACATAGATCGCAAAATGCAGCACTCTATTAAACTTCAAGCGATTGTAACATCACAAAAAACATTTACTAATGTAAAAAGAATACACCTATAATTCACTCAACGGTAGTAGTATTTATTTATTACTCTTTGCTACGCATTTGTTTGTCTAAAATTGCAGTTTCAATATAGCGCCCTCTAGTAATAGCTAAATAAAACAAACAATCGAATTGCCACCTGTCATTTTTAGTACGGAAACAGAACACTATCGTAATAGTCTGTACTGTAGTGTACTTTATAGAACAGATACCTTAGTAAATTGTTGTATAAAATGTTAAGATGTCGCTGTGGTGTTTTGGTGAAGCGTCGGCTTTACCTCGTAATGTTTTTCCAATCACAATGCTAAATGCAGCTTTTAATTTTTAAAAAAATAGTTGTGTGTATATAGTGATATTTAAATGGTCATATTATTTAACAAGCTTCTTTTTTAACTGCATCGCGTGAATTTTTTAGTTTGATACAAAATTTAACCTTCAATTTTATTCGTATCATCAACCTCTGTGGGTACATTGGGACAAGGCGTGTATTAAATCTTACATTCATCACTTGGAAAGATAGAAGTGAACTTTTTTATACATTTATTTGGTGTAATTTATCTCCAGGTTTGTGTGTAAAACATAAACCATGAGTAACGCTATTTATGTTGCTAAAAGTGAAACAGTGCCCAGTATACCGAATGTATGCAGATTATGCAGTGCTGAAGACGAAGAGAATCTTATTGATCTTTTCAATCCGCAAACTCCAGTGCTTAATTTCTTCCGAAGCGTAATTCTGTACGGAACTGGTCTCGAGGTAAATATTTTTAGTTTGTAGCTTGTAATTAACTGCATATCCATAAGTATTTCAAAATTGTAGAGTCTGATGTGTAAATTGTGGATATCGGTGCATATGTTCACTTTCTTCCCATTATTTCATTTTACCAATACGTGAAGAGATTAATGAAATTGGATTGGTAAGATTGTCAGTGTTATAAACAAATGAAGAATCATTGCATTAATGTTGATCGAACTTTAGCCAACTGGTCGGTACTGACGTTATGCAGAGAAATGTTGCATAAAGAGTATAGCAACAATTTGAAGCATCTAGACAACTAACCATACACTAAGGTATTACACATGTACTTGGTGACACAAGGTGACGAATTTCAATCTGTTCAGTTTCGTTTCCTTTCTTTCCATCCGGTGTATTTGGCTAAAACATGGCGAATCTCCTAACTACCCATAGAAAATAACACCACCGTATGACCGCACTGTCTCTATAGAGTCGCTGTAGGTTCACTGATAACAGATGAATCAAATGTAATCAATGGGCATGTTGTGTTCACGACAACTTTGTTCACTTTGTCCCTCGCTTTGTCCCCATCACTGTTTCCGTTAATTAGCAGTATATCTCATGTGACATCAAATAAAAGCTTTTGAAAAATCGCATTTAATTTGTGTAAATAAATGACGTTTAGGTCGGTCTAGATGTACTGATATGAAGGCACAAGACAAAATTGTAATTATTAAGTCGGAAAATAACTAAAGTAAGAGACGATAAAAAAAATCGTGTGAAAATACATTTAAATTTTATGATATTATTATTTATATTTATTATATTAAGGTAAATGCACCAATAATGGGTCGCATAAGGACGTTAACTCATATTTCTCTTGAAGTAGGACAATGACAATGACGGCAAGCCGGATTCTACTACTATCAACTTTTGTCTACAATAATCAATGGATGTAACGTTAACATGCACCTTCTAAAGTACCATTAGATAATTCCAAACATTCTCGGGAGCATGTACCAATAATGAACACCCCTCATATGTGTAGATCTAATAATGGACCCCCCAAAATTGAGCCAACATTGGAATGACTTTATATACTGTTTAAACCTGGATTTAGACAAGAAATGTTACGAACTCATGAGAATATTAAATTAGTATTTTAATAAATGGTAGATTTTACAAAAAACACAGTCATGAAAAAAGTATTATAATACAAAAAAAATATAAAATATTACATTTCATTGACGGCAACTTTTTTTTTGAAAACATACGTCAACCTTCTATCAACCATTGCAACTTCGGGTTGGCTGACTACACCTAGGACTTGATTAATGGAAATGAAAGAAATGTCATTCTCAACTATAACAAATTTCATTTTTTCTGTATCTACTGATTTTAGTCCTTGTACTTTAATCCCTTCAGTACCTACCACGAGGGGTTGATCACTCCAAAAACATAGGTTCCACTTGTGCAATATTGCACACATTGCACGATTATTGCAGACATTGCACGATTATTGCACACATTGCGCGATTATTGCACACATTGCACGATTATTGCACACATTGCACGATTATTGCACAATTGCACCATTATTGCACACATTTCACAAACATTGCGCCCATTGCACAAATATTGCACACGTTGCACCACTATTGCGCGTATTACACAATTATAATTGACTGCTTAAGCGTAACTATGTATTGTGGTGCTATTACAATATTGCAGACATTTCACGTAATCCGGGTACCTACATTACGTGTTTTATCTTCCTTTAAGTTGCATGTCTTAGGACCATTTTCATAATTACGCTAAAGTCTCCTTTAGCTAAAGTCGACTTTAAGGCAAATTAATGTTCTTTCTGAAGATAAACATATTCATAACTATATTCAACTACTCCCTAACTAATGTCCCTGTGGACCTTAAAAATTAAAATATGGTTAAAGTTCTCGTTAAAAGCTATCAAGCAATGTTTTAAAGCACCATGGCATGGCCGCAAAAACGAAATTTAAACAAGAAAACCACCTTTTCGTAATATTTACGAATATACATATATACATTTATTTTGTCGATTTTAGCAAACACTATATTTTGACAAATCCTCAGAAAACGTGTGCCGCATTCGAGTGTCAATACACGGTTCACTTAATTTTAAAACAATGTCTTGGTTTGAAACATCCGCCACATCGTCAGTTGCAGGGAACGTAAAAAAATTTCCGTGTCTTCTAAAAAATTTCACTTCATATACTTCCTCATTACGATTATCGGAATCATTTAGTCGTTTACTTAACACTAAGCCAATGTAATGTTTGTGGCTTTTCTTTGTTGCAAACTGAACTAAAACATAGTTTCCAATTGGAAGTGTTTCCAATTGAAAGTGTAGGCTCGATTGTATCCGTCTCAGGCGATGTTATAAAAATCAAATTTTTCTAGACCTAATGCTTATATAAAATTTTGGAGGGAGTTGTAATGCCCCCCCCCCCTCTCATGAGTGCGTCCCTGATTTTTTTAAACATCTGATGTAATTATTTTCATTGTTTTGTTGCCTCGAATAGATTTTGTTTTGTTTTTTTTAAATCATCACAGCCTACTTAATTAAAATATAAAAACCGTTGATATAACTGGTATCTTATTTTCAATCTTATGTTATGATGGCTCGTTGAAAAGAGAATTAAAAAATCTATCAGTAATCTAAAAATCCCATATGGCGCCTATTTAACTTTAGGAAGTTGTTAAATGTTCCTCAAAAGTAGCCATCTTGAATTTTTTTTGACCTCAATTCTAAATTAAGCATATCAAAGACAGTCACTTTTATATAAAACTTTTTTTTATATCTCTTATACTTTCGATGATATAAGACATTCAAGGAAATGACCAATGTTAGTTTTTTTGAATTTACGTCGAACCCTCGGTCGAACCTATGCGACATTTTGAATTTCCAAAAGGAAATTTTAAATAAGCATCTAAAACTGCAAAACATTGCCCATTTAACCAATTCTCTATCCTTAATAATAACAAAGTTACCCATGCAATCCCACCCGATCTGGGACACACTGTATACCGCGATCTATAACACTTCGCACTCAACACCGCACAGCGCAGTTATAAATATTACTCACTCGAAAGACAAAAACCATCGTTGCATTTGTTTCATACTTCGTTTTATACCGGTTAGGTTCCTAATTGTGGGCGCCGAGGCGGCTGCATATTGCGCCTACTCCGAGAAGTAAAGCTCATATTGTATTTTACGAGGTATTATTATACGTATTGCACAAATATTGCACGCATTGCACAAATATTGCACGCATTGCACAAATATTGCACACATTGCACAAGTATTGCACGCATTGCATAAACATTGCACACATTGCACAAATATTGCACGCATTGCACACATTGCACAAACATTGCATTACTACCCGCCCACCTATTGCACACAGTGATTAACCCCTCGACCTACCATGTTCTTGAACTATACACAAATACGTGTATTTTGTAGACTTTCTGTTACCACCCATGAATTCTACCCAAACGTAGTTCCCTGTTTTAACTTCCTTCGTTTGTACGGCAGGTTCTGTCTTCACTTCCATCAGTTTCTACATCCCATGGTGAATCGGATGACTCCTGTAGTGGTGGTTCCAAATCACTAGCAGATGATTCTGATTCATCGTGTAATCCTTTTTTCTTTTTTTCTGCTGCAATCCTTTTTTTTTCTTCTGTGGTTCTTTTCTTTTCTTCTCGTTTCATTTTTCTTTCTTCTTTTTCTTCTTCTTTTTTTTGCTTTAATTCCTCTTTCTTCTTATAGTAAGTGAGCATACTTGGAGACGTACACACAACGGGAATTTTTTCCTTCGCTCTCTTTTTTGGGCCAGCTGTTTGAACCGGCCATAAAAACGCCCTTTTAAATGGTGACGGCGAGGGTGACGGAATCATAGGCAAGTCTGACCTAGATTCTGCTGCTCCCGAGGCTGCCACCGTATTTGACAACTCGCCCGTATCAACATCTGTTGGTGTTTTTGGGGCTGCATATGACGTTCCCGGTTGTTGTGTTACTGGTGTAACATCAAGAATAACATTTTGTGGAGTTGAGGCTAAAGATTCTGAAGGAGTGCTAACCGTTGGTTGTTTTGCGTCCACAAATGCCACCTTTTGATCATAAAAAATGCTAATAAAGTTAATACTATTTATTGAAGCACCTACCTGCACCTCCAAATCTAATTGGTTTGTAGTTTTTTTCCATATAGCATATAAATCACTATCTTCTACTGACCCTGTCCACTCACCCTGACATGTTTTAAACTTGTTCAATTTTACTTCACCTATTTCATGTTGAAACATTCTTAAAAAAATTTCCAAGTCTTTATTTTTAGTTGATCTGTCAGTTTTGCTCACATCAGGTTCGGTACTTCCCTTTTGAATCTTAACCTTTTTGGGATCCCATGGCATAAGACCACATGCTTTAAATCCATTGCTGATTGTCTTATCTGACAATTCATCTAGAACGGACTTCAGCACAGGAGCGAAATCATGCTTGAGAATTTGTTTCCCATCATTGGCCATTCTCCATTCCGATACTTTTTGCTTCCAAGTTGCTTTTAATGTATGGAATACGGCCACGTCCATTGGTTGTAAAAGGTGAGTTGCATTCGGAAAAAGTGCCACTAGTTCTATTTCATGCTTTAAACAAAAATTAGTCAATGGTAGAGACATGTGACGTGTGACCATCCATGAAAAAAACGACTGGTCTGGCTATATTGTTCAATGTTAACCACGGTTCGAATATATTCGCCATATATTCGTAAAACGTTTCTTGCGTCATCCAGCCATTTTCTGACCTTCCCATTGCCCATCCAGGTGGTACCGAATGAGCTATGTTGGCGGGAATTCTTGCGTACCTGTAAAGTTTCCACTATTGGCAAATGCAAGTGCTTAGAAGGACTGTGAATATGAATCAAAAAAGAATAATAAATAGGTACCGTAAGACGGGGCTACTTTGGACAGTTTTTGAGGTTTTTTCTTTTTTTTTACCTTATTTTATTTCGAATAGAACCAGGTTTTTTTTCGTAGGTTACTACACCGTTCCGCTATGACTTGCTGAAAAAAATAGTTTTTTTTTCACTGGTAGGTATATATATTTTTTTTAAATTTTGAAGTGTCCGAATTTACCTACATATGTGGGGTAATTTCGGACATATATTTAAAAATGCATAAAATTGAAGTTCTACGAGTTAAAAAGTAACTTCGGGCACAAATATAAGTTTTTTAAAAAAAAAGGTTGTTTTCACATAGAAACAAAAAATACAAAAATTCTTCAAATTATTTAACGTGCTTTATTTAAAAAAAAACATTACTATCAAAATATCAGTCAAAAACTTATTTATATAAATTTATATAACAAGTATGAAACTAAAAATCATTTTCTTACAATAAACAAAAATAAAAAACTCTTGATATATCACAAGTCATCACTCGTTTTTGGTTCAATAATAACGTCTTACTGTAGAACAATCTTTGGCGCGTTAGAAAATTTATATCGTTCCCTTCTTAAAGGCACTGGATTGAGGATCTCAAAAATATCATGACCCTCAATATAGCTCTGGTCAGGAACATCCGGAAAGTGAAAGTAGGTATCTTTCTCAGTCTTTTTTTTTTTTAAAAATCCGCCGTCCTGGATTTTTATCATGAGTCCCTTTAACTTTGTCACCAATTGTCGATTTTGGAATCCCATAAAATTCCGACGCCTCTCTTATGCTCTTTTTGTTAGATTTAACATCTGCTACTGCTGCTCTTAACACTTCTACCGAATAATTCTGGTAGGGGCGGCTCCCCAGTTGCCTTTTGTAACTTCGCACCATTGTCCGAAGTTACCCTTCAAAAGGTGATTTTTTTGGTTAGGACGATCTGAACAAAAACAATGGACTAATCAAAATCTACAAATTACACGAAACATTCCTAACATACAAGCTTTCCAAAAAGTGGAAAAACTACGACTCTATCATTAATAGGTTTCGGTGTACGCAAGTTACTTTTTCCACTTTTAAAAAAGTCAAAAAATTGCTTACTTACGGAAACCGACGTAAAAAATCGTTGGGTGCGAAAAAAACATCCATACTCACCAAACGTTCAAGGGCAACTGTTTCAAACAGTAAACACTCTCTTCTCATCAGGTGACCCCGTGAATAATTTCACTGCCCCCCCATAATTTTTACATGTTAAACGGTCCCGTTGTCCGAATTTACCCGACCTGTCCAAAGTAGCCCCGTCTTACGGTACCTATACTATACCCAATCATCGGTGGTGCAAGCTGACCTGCAGCATTTGCAGTAATCAAAACCAGGGGTCTTTCACTGCTTATTATTTGTACATTATTTCCGAAATACCCGTATTTCCAAATATATTTCCACTATTTCTTATATTTCCATTTATTTCCATTCTATTTCTACTATTTCCATCTATTTCGATTATTTCCGTTTATGACCGAAGTCGTATTTCTGTACCACGTTCTGAAATTTCAAGCGATATTTATGCATATTCAGGTTAATCGGACTGGGAAAACTAAGAACTGATATTGAAATAGTCAACTTGTAGATGGAATTTTACTCAAGAATTTCAAAAAAACCTCGAAAAAAACAATATTTAGATCTCGATTTGGATTAACATATTTTATTTTATAACAATAACAAAAAATTTCATTCTGAGACAAGTAAAAAAATAAAGTAAAATACATTCATTTAATTAATAACTATATATAAAAACTGGTATGTAATGACGAGGCTTTTACGGTTGTTTGCATTACATCCTTTTCTCAAATATATCAATATTATTTACGAATGATATATTTAAATTTCTCCCCGCCATCGTAAAAGTTGGGTCAGGTAATTTTCCAACTATGTTTTTACGTTCCACCACAGATATGTCATTGTCTATATATTTGAATGTTTTTGCATCTTCCTGACTTTGTAGACAATGAACCTCTACTTCGTCGCTATTAATTATTTGTGTTACTGCGGCAACATATTTATACTTCGTGCAAGTAGCTCGCCTGCCTGGTAATTTAGTTGCTGTAAACTCCACAAGCACAAAGTTCCCTGATTTTAGGTCATCAATTGAGTAGAGCTCCGTCATTTCCCCACTATCTCCTACATCGACATCATCCAGACTATCTCCACTTTCTATCCAGTCTTCGTTGGATGACGAGCTAGTTTTAGAATGATTGTCAGATACTTCATCTGGCTCACTATTCGTGTTTTGTTTTTTCCCATGAGCTTTAGTTCGCTTTTCAACAATTTTGGATCTGTTTTTTAAATTATTTTTTAAACAATTTCTTTTCAATTCAGTCTGACCCCGAACACGAAGAAGCCTGTCACCAGAGTTGGACTGGGTCAAGCATAGAGTGACCCAGTTAGTTTACTGACCCGGTGACCCAGCTTGACCCGGTGACCCAGCTTGATCCAGCCTGATCCGGTGACCCAACTTGACCCAGTTTGACCCAGTGACCCAGCTTGACCCGGTGACCCAGTTTGACCCGGTGACCCAGTGACCCATCTTGACCCAGCTTTACTCAGTGACCCGTCTTGACCCTGTGGCCCAGTAATTAAATTATTGTTAGGTATCATCCAAAACAATTTCAAGTAACTTTTAATTAAAAAAAAACTTCCTCAATAATATTCGGCAACAAGCACGTAGCCCAATTTCATTCAAGAGAACTAATACCTAAAAAAATCAAATGCATTTGTTTATAGTTTGCAGTCAAGTAGTCAATGAAAGTATTTAGAGAAAAGATTTATTTGGATTAAGCTAACTAGTAGAAAAAAATTAAATGTGAATGAACACCACTGTAAGCAAACGGGTAAGCCCTGAAGCAAAGAAATAACATTATTCTAATACAATTCGGGACATGGAAAGTTTTTTACGGCAGTATTAAAGCAAACATCACAGAAATGGCAGTTGTCAAGCAATCGAGTATTATTTTCAACAAACCAGCATTAAGCATTTATGTCATAATCTGTACACTTGAACCGAGGGCACTGACTTAACTGCGTTATTCGATCAAACTAGGTGATTGGGTCGAATTGGGTCCCCGGGTGAAATTGGGTCAAACTGGGTCACTGGGTCTAACTGAAAAGAGTATGACGTGACCCAGCGACTCAGTGACCCAGTTTAATTTAGTGACCCAGGTGACCCAGTTGACCCAGTGACCCAGTCCAACTCTGCCTGTCACTACTGAGCTGTCCATTTTTGTCAAAAAAATACCATATCAAAGATGATTTACGCACCTTCATAACTTTTCCATTTATGTTTAATGCAAGAAAGGACTGTGTATCATTTTTAGATTTTGAATAATCTTTTAAATCTAGGGTGTGCAATGATTTAAAAGACGTCAACCTGGAATTTAGTATAGTAGCATCTTTGATCATATTTTGATTATACTCGCTATCGGAAAGTGCATCATCTTCTATCACATTTTCGGTTTCTTTTTGTAGCCTTAGGACTTGAGAATAGACTTCTTTATTGGCATTTTTAATACTGCTAACTTCGAAAACCTTACAATAGTCGTTTATATGCTGGTCAGCAATTCCTAAATCAGCCCAACATTTCACGGCGTCTTTTTGCGCCGCGAACAGAATATGATTTATTACAAATTCTGTAGGCATTTCCTTGTTTTGATCGTAATAACCAGTTCCAAGCTTAATATGCTCCTCTCTTGGAAATCGAAATTGTGAACCTGCAATTGCTAATTTAATACAGAGAAATATTAGACATTAAATACCTAAATCTGTACTAATTTCGTTAATACACTGTATTCGATTAATTCTTCTAAGAATATCAAGCATCCCAAAGTTTACCATCGTTGAAAAGGTGGACGTCATGGAGCGAGTTTCACGAAATAGTTTCTCACTAGGTGGTGCACCAATTGTTTGAATTGTTTTACGTTTTTCACATTTCGAATGTCAAGAGGAAGTTTGTTGAACATTTTAATGCACGCGTAGTAGCACCCTTTTTCAGTCATTGACAATTTATGCCCTGGATAGTTATATAATGCCGCATTTTTACGAGTATCGTAATTGTGACTTATTTTGTTTAAATTGAAGATATTTTTATTTTTGAATATAAACAAGCAGATTTCGTAGATGTAGAGTCCGAATGAAGTTAGAATGGGGTCATCCCGCCTTCATTTTTTATTTCTGATCCACAAAGTACATTAAAAATAAAAAGACCCGTGTGTCCTCAATTTTTATTTGCGAGTAAAATAAACCCAAAATAAATTATTGAAAAGCTGTGTTTTTAGTCCGAATTTGAAACGCTTCAGTCTAAATACGTCATAAACCTACAACCAATCACGTAGAAGTGAGCTGGCAACCTTACGCGAGGGTCTGACGTTTGTCACATTTGACGTTTTGAGAGGGATGTTTAACTGCATCTAGCACGAAAGTGACAAGTGCCTGTGACAGATGACGCAAGTTATAAATGCCATTCTCCTGCAATATTGCCAAGTCGTTATGTCATCTGAATGGTTCTAGGAGCTGATTGGTCGGGCTTATTACGTCACAGAGCCCGCCATAATCATATCGTTTTGAATAAACCTTTAAAACCGCACATGTTCATTATTTTTTTGCTAATCAGCCTCTTTAAATAAACTTTTACTGTCCAAAAAAAGGTTTTATGGTTTCAGGTACACGCTTATTAAATTAGAACTGCGGAATTCAACTATACTGTAAACCCCCATGATTTCTGAACACTCCCCTATACGATTCACGATATTTCAACCTGTACATCGTTCTAATGACATTTTTTTGTATCTTAAAAACCTTATTATGATCAACGCCTTGTCCCCAAAACGTAATGCCAAATCTAAGTCTACTCTCAAAGTTAGCATGATACACAATTTTATGTTTAACTTCAGAAACAGTCATGTTGGGTATATCTTTTTTACCGCATTACAAAAAAAATTGAAAAAAATACTCTGTTTTCTGTCTGTCTTTATTGTAGTGCGTATTAGTAGAAGACCGACACTCCCCCCACCACTTTCTGTGACGTCACGGAGACCTTGGGTTTTTCCCAAGGTCGTGGCCTTGGGTTTTTCCCTGACCTTGGGTTTTTCCCAAGGTCGTGGCTTTGGGTTTTTCCCAAGGTCGTGTCTTTGGGTTTTTCCCAAGGTCGTGGCTTTGGGTTTTCCCAAGGTCGTGGCTTTGGGTTTTCCCAAGGTCGTGGCCTTGGGTTTTCCCAAGATCATGGTTTTGAGGTTTTTCCAAGATCGTGACTTTGGTACAGGATCATGGTCTTGGATCCTGGGGCAGGGTTGTGATTATGGATTCTGGATCAAGGTCGTGGTCTTGGATGCTGAGTTGAGATTGTGTGATTTGGATTCTGGGATTTGAGTTGGACTAAAATTGTGCTCTGGGATTTTCCTAGCGAATTTAAAAGAGAGAAGTGTAGAGAAAAATAAGAGATGCTGTATTACAAACCTAATCTAAGTACATACTCTTAGAAAATGGTAATCCATACATTTCAAATTTTACAAAGAAGAAGAAGAGGAAAAAGCAAAGCGAGAAGCAAGCAAAACAAGAAAATATTTGTGTACTTACTTTTTCTTAGTTTTTGTTTGAAAATCCTTGTTTTTCCAAGTTTATCCACACACACACACACCCCTAACACATAAGAAAGAGAGAGATGCACAGATTAGCACTGTATAATTACGTAAACTGCAGTAGATTATGCGAGTCTAATAAAACTTGTAACAATACGTTAGGTGATGTTAATGAGTCGGTAGTCAAATACTAACTGAAATTAGAGCGTACATTTCTTATTTGGGTATTTCCCGAGGCCATTGCAATGGGTTTCCTCAAGTCATGGCCTTGGACTATGAACTTGTCGTAGCATTGGGTTTTTCCCAAGGTCATGGTCTTGGACTTTGACCTCCCCAAGGTCATGGTCTTGGACTTTGACCTCGAGTTTTTCCAAGGTCGTGGTCTATTTTATTCAGTTTGTTTGCATACTTCGACGAATTTACAATGGAGAATAAGATTTATCACCCCTTTAGTGCAATCGTAAGTGGACCAAGCGGATCTGGAAAGAGTTATTTTGTTGTAAATTTTCTTAAAAATGTAGGAAACATCTGCAACGTAGTGTTTGAAAGAATAGTATGGCATTACGCTGAATGGCAGGAATTGTACGACGATTTAAAGGGTATTGAGTTTCATCAGGGACTATCTGACATGTCTAATTTCGATGGTTTAAAACCAACACTGGTGATCATAGATGATCTAATGCGTGAATCAAATGGGTCCATGGTAGACATTTTTACAAAAGGTTGTCATCACCGAAATCTTAGTGTATTTTTCTTAACCCAAAACATATTCCATCAAGGAAAAGGCCAGAGAGATATTTCTTTAAACACTCATTACATAATTCTATTTAAAAATCCTCGTGATCGTGCACAAATTAAGCATTTAACTCGACAAATTTTACCTGAAAATTCAAAGTTTTTAGAGGAAGCATATAATGATGCCACATCTAAACCACATGGGTATTTATTATTCGATTTAAAACAAAGTACACCGGATGTATTCCGATACAGAACGTCGATTTTCGAAGAAGACGGCGCGTGTGTAGTATATACCCCAAAAAAGGGTATTAAAGGTTTAAATCTTGATAAATTAGGCATTATTAATTTATAATGTCTGCAAAGCTGACTAAACACGCAGAGTTGCTGCGTGCTCTCGCAAAATTGGGGCCTAAGGAGCGTCAAGCCTTAATAAAATGTTTGGATGATGATCAAATTCATTGCATATGTGAATGCATTTACAATACTTTAAAAGGTAAAGCTGAACTGACTGATAATCAGAAACGAAGTCTCAGTCGTCATAAGACTATCTTGAGACGTATGGTAAAGCCTCACGAAACAATAAGAAAGAAAAAACAGATCTTGGTGCAAAGCGGAGGAGCGTTCCTGCCATTTATATTAGGACCATTACTTGGTGGTATACTCGGAAGTTTGTTTAAATAATAATAATTATGGAGCACGGAAAGAAAATGTTACTCGTGCCTCAAGAAGTTATACAGCGGCTTAAAGCAAATGAGAATAGGAAAGAAGATGTTTTATCACGGATAGATGATGAAATGATGCAAATCTTAAAGTCGAATTTGTCTGATCATGATAAGTGGCAGCAGTATAATCAAGTTCTACAGAAATATTTACATTTTGCTGACCAGATGCGGAAGCCAGTAAGCATCTCAATTGATTCAAGGCCAGAGGGTATATCGGAGGTTGACATATTAACCACAATACCGCAAACTTTTAAGAAGAAAGCCGAAGGATTTTTACGGATGCTCACGGCCTCAAGTAACATCGGCTGGGATAACAAAGGAATTGTCACAATAAAAGGTGAGGTTATTCCTTCGTCGAATATTATCGATCTGGTCCATGATACAATAAGACCGAGGAAGACATCAAACCCCGAAGGTTGGGAGAAGTTTGCGGCTTATGTTAAAGAAATCAATGTACCTCAAGAATTCGTGGGCAACGTGAGAAGACGGAATACCCCGCCTCACCGTACCAGCACGGTAAAACTTAATATAAATCGAGATAGAAGCTTTACCGATTACGATGCCGATTCCGAATTAATTTTACCACAACAACAACCACCCCAAAAACGCCGAAAAAGAACTAAACCTCTCAATATCTCTGAATCTCTGTGGGAAGCATTTGAACTTTAAGGATGGATATCATATATTACGATCCGGCCCATCCCGCAGGTTTCGCTGGAGCATCGTCCTTGCTAGCAGAAATAAAGAACAAATACCCCGCTGAAGATATCAAGACATGGCTGCAGAAACAAGAGGCTTACACTATGCACAAACCTGTTAAAAAGAAATTTGCCCGAAACAAGTACATTGTCAATAATATGTTTGAGCTCTTTCAAGCCGACCTATGTGATATGAGAACTTTAACTAAGTTTAATGACGGTTACAATTACATATTAACAGTCATAGACGTATTCAGTAAAAAAGCGTGGGCAAGACCCCTCAAGCAGAAAACAGCATCTTCCATAATTGAAGCATTTGCATCAATCTTTAACGAGTGTGGTAATACACCTGATAATATACAAACCGATAAAGGGAAAGAGTTTATTGCCGGTGATGTTCAAAAATTCTTTAGAAAGCATGAAATAAATTACTATGTAACTCATAATCCTGATGTAAAAGCGGCCGTCGTTGAGAGATGGAATCGGAGTTTAAAGTCCAGAATGTGGCGATGGTTTACATATAGTAATACGTATAGATATGTGGACGTTCTACAAGATCTTGTGTCTGCGTATAACAAGAGTTATCATTCTGCAATCAAGATGGCACCGATTGAGGTGACAGATGAAAACATTTTAATCGTTTGGCAGAATCTGTATGCGAAGGGATTTGGTAAAGAGGCTCAACCTAAATATAAGGTGGGACAACACGTGAGAATAGCCAGAAGCAAGCATCATTTTGAGAAGGGCTATGAGAGCAATTTCAGTCAAGAAGTGTTTAAAATCGTCAAAGTTATAAATCGTCGACCTCCAGTTTATAGAATAGTAGATTTGAATGGTGAAGATATAGAGGGAACTTTTTACGAAGAAGAGCTGCAAGTTGTTACACTTGATGAGAATACAGTGTTTAAAATTGATAAAATCTTAGAAGAGAAAGGTCGTGGGAAAAACAAAAAGAATTTGGTCAAGTGGAAAGGATATAGTGAAAAATTCAATTCTTGGATATCTGCATCAGAACTAAAAAAGATATGACGGAGGAATTTTATGCAACCTTATTGAGCAATAGTTCCATGGAATACTTCCCCAGCAATACGACGTCAAACTTTGTAACACAGCTACCAAAACGTACCTATAAGATTAAATGGGCGGTGGTGCGTTGGTGTTTCGGAAATTCAGTACCCGTGTTCGTTCGCGTCAATAAGTGAGATCGATAATTTAATATATTATAGAGTAACACCTCCGGAAGATTTATCTGCAAAAAGAGTGTTAAAAAACGCGGCGGACTTTTTTCGTGATGACTCCGAGCAAATAACGTATCACGCTAACGGCTGGCATGTAATTCGTTTTGCATCAGGGAACTACGATACTGTCGAGGATGTAGTTAGAGAAATGAATAAGCATGAGATTATAGGAAGATTGGTGACTTTAGAGTATTACACTCTTACTAAACGTGTATCAGTTCAAATTAAGACAGAAACACTCTCGATACTGGGTTTTTCAGAGCGTCTTGCTTTACAACTGGGATTTCGTCCCGAACAAAACATTGTTCAAGATCCAGTGCCACCCCATCCCGCCAGCATTTGGATCGGATTGCCCTCACAAATGTTCATCTATTGCGATATTGTAGAACCACAAATCGTGGGGAACGTTGTATCTCCACTAATGCGAATAGTTAATATAACTGCTGAAAATTACAATTACGGCTGTCATAAGGATGTTGTGTTCTCCCCAACGCACTATATACCTGTGATGATAAAAGAATTTGAAAATATTGAAATAAACATAAGGACTGATACTGGACAATCAATGCCATTCGAGTTTGGAACATTGAGCTTGAAGCTACATTTTAAGAAATGGGGTGTCCATACCAACAGTACTACGTAAATCAAGCCGGTACTGGCATTGGTACGATTTATAGGGGGTCACCGTATCAAAGAGGTCATGGGATAGGGAGCTGGTTAGGTGGAGTGTTTCGTAGTATTTTACCATTGTTTAAATCCGGAATGCGTGCAGTTGGGAAAGAAGCTTTACGAACCGGTACGAATGTACTAGGCGATATAATCGAGGATAAGCCTATCAAGGAAGCGTTTCAAGATCGAATTCACGAAGCAGGGAGAAATCTAAAACGCAAAGCCGATGAAAAAATTGATACATTGATGCAAGGATCTGGTTATAAAACACCTCACATACCCAAACTTGATCAGTTTAAAATTGCAAGTCGTAAGAAAACTACATCAAGAATTAAAAAACCTACAAAGCCCAAATTTAGTGACATATTTTCAAAGCAATAAACATGGCATTCCTTCACGCGCAGTCTTGTGAGTGCATAAAATCAGAGCTGGATTTGTTCGCACTGCCAGCTACTCAAACAAGTATTGAAAGTGGCGAATGGGTTTTTTACAAACCTTTATCCTCGTTAACCGATGATGCTCCGATAGAATTCGTAATCCCCGGAAGCGGGAATGATTATTTGGATTTAAGTCACACTATGCTCTATATCACGGCAAGAATTGTAAAACAAGATGATTCAATATTGGGTGTTGGAGATGTTGTAGGTCCAGCCAACAATTGGTTACACACGCTGTATAGCCAGGTGGAGATATGTTTAAATCAGAAATTGGTGTCGCCACCTAATAACACATATGCGTATCGTGCATATATTGAAACTTTGCTAAATTATGGTTTGGAAGCCAAAACATCACATCTGGGGTGTTCATTGTGGCACAACGATACACCAAAAAAAATGGACACATTAACAGCAGATAACGTAGGTTTCACTATACGTCAAGCCGCAGCAGCCGAGAGTAACATGATAGAGATGATTGGACATGTCCATGCCGATTTGTTTAACCAAGAAAAATTTCTCATAAACGGTGTTGAAATGAAAGTTAAATTTGTGAGATCCAGAGATTCGTTTAACTTAATGGCTGGTGCAGGTGCAACTTATAAAGTAAAAATTGTCGATGCCAATTTGCTGGTACGAAGAATGAAGATAAATCCTACAATTCTTCTCGCTCACACTAAAGCATTAGAAACGTCCGCCGCAAAATATCCTATTACTCGAACCGATGTAAAAGTGTTAACAATACCAACCGGAATACAGCGTAAATCTTTAGATAACGTCTTCCTTGGACAGTTGCCAAAACGTTGCATAATCGGTTTTGTATCCAATAAAGCGTTTAATGGCGATTACGCGTCTAACCCTTTCAATTTCCAAAACTACAAGATTAATTACATGTCCCTGTACATCGACGGACAGCAAATTCCTTCAAAGCCGTTGCAACCTGATTTCACACGGGCAGGATTATACGTACGGGCATATCATACTTTATTTTCGGGGACGGGTATTCATTTTTTGAATGAAGGAAATAACATATCGCGTTTAGATTACCCTCACGGCTACTGTTTAACTACCTTTGACCTGACACCTGATTTATCCGCTAACGCCACAACACATTGGAATTTAGTTAGGAATGGTTCATTGCGCATCGAAGTTGGATTTCAAGATGCGTTAACTGAAACAGTAAACTGCTTGGTATATGCGGAGTTCGACAATGTCATTGAAATCGATAAACACCGAAATGTTAACGCAGATTTCAACAGTTAAAAGAGAAATCTCAAAATTGCGTACATTGCATAGTCTTACGCACATCAATAAGTTCGAAAAGCAGAAAAATAAATTAAGCTGATATCCTACGTATGATTTCACTAATAATAATAAATAAAAGATCAGTTTATACGAGTCCTTAGCCAGTTTAAATGTTTTCTGCAATGGATGCATACGTCGATATGCAAGGTTTCCGAGGTGCTCTTAATGAGTTTATACCCAAAGAAATTTCGATTGTTTCCTCGGAGGGTCCGAAATGCACAACTCTGTTAATAAAACCCCCTCAAAATTATAGTATTACTGCAACTATGAAAAAAGAGATTCGATATTTAGAGGATTATTATCATGGCTTAAAGTGGACCTCCGGTCACATTCGATATGAAAATTTTGAAGAGGAACTACGTACCCTGCTACAGCCATTTAGCAAGATCTATGTTAAAGGACTAGAGAAGCAGTACATTCTAAATTTCCTAAACAAACCTATAATAAATGCAGAGGATTGCGGATGCCCTTCTTTAAAGAAGCTGAAGAAAGAATTTGGAGGCATTAGGTGCTTGAATCATAACAGTGAAACTTTAATGTGCTCGCAAGAAAACGCTTTAATGCTATACGAATGGACCCAAATTAGCTCCACCGATGAATTCCCTAGAACTTCAACGAGCCCTGAATCACATACAGGATTCTGTAAGGCCTGGTGTTTTTGCAGCTGATAAATTACCAAAATTTATTCGTCGTCCATATGGACTTATAGTCAATACAGATGTTTCCACCAGACCTGGTCAACATTGGAACGCTATCTACATCGATAAAGATGGAATTGGCGAATTCTTTGATTCCTTCGGAAGGTCTCCATGTGGCCTTCATTTAAAATTTTTGAAAGCCAACTCTAGACGTTTTACATGTAACTATAAAATGTTACAACATCCCCTTTCGACTTTTTGTGGCCAATATTGCTTGATGTACTTAGTTTTTAAAATGAATAATGTTGCCACTAGCGATTTTGTAAACATGTTTAATGATAACTTAAAGTCTAACGACGACATCATCCGTTTATTGTATACTGCTACGTTTTGTAATATAAATTTGTTTACATTTAAGGGTTGATACTAATAAAGACAAGTTAAAATCGTTTAAAGATCGGTTGATTTTTTATAAAAAAGCATCCCTTTTGAGTGAGGTTCATAAATATGGTTTAAAGCATAGCGGTCGACTACGTGACCACGACCCTGGAAAAACTCGATGTCAAAGTCCAAGACCACGACCTTGGAAAAACTCGAGGTCAAAGTCCAAGACCATGACCTTGGGGAGGTCAAAGTCCAAGACCATGACCTTGGGAAAAACCCAATGCTACGACAAGTTCATAGTCCAAGGCCATCACTTGAGGAAACCCATTGCAATGGCCTCGGGAAATACCCAAATAAGAAATGTACGCTCTAATTTCAGTTAGTATTTGACTACCGACTCGTTAACATCACCTAACGTATTGTTACAAGTTTTATTAGCCTCGCATAATCTACTGCAGTTTACGTAATTATACAGTGCTAATCTGTGCATCTCTCTCTTTCTTATGTGTTAGGGAGGGTGTGTGTGTGTGTGTGGATAAACTTGGAAAAAACAAGGATTTTCAAACAAAAACTAAGAAAAAAGTAAGTACACAAATATTTTCTTGTTTTGCTTGCTTCTCGCTTTGCTTTTTCCTCTTCTTCTTCTTTGTAAAATTTGAAATGTATGGATTACCATTTTCTAAGAGTATGTACTTAGATTAGGTTTGTAATACAACATCTCTTATTTTTCTCTACATCTCTCTCTTTTAAATTCGCTAGGAAAATCCCAGAGCACAATTTTAGTCCAACTCAAATCCCAGAATCCAAATCACACAATCTCAACTCAGCATCCAAGACCACGACCTTGATCCAGAATCCATAATCACAACCCTGCCCCAGGATCCAAGACCATGATCCTGTACCAAAGTCACGATCTTGGAAAAACCTCAAAACCATGATCTTGGGAAAAACCCCCAAGACCACGACCTTGGGAAAACCCAAAGCCACGACCTTGGGGAAAACCCAAGGCCACGACCTTGGGGAAAACCCAAAGCCACGACCTTGGGAAAAACCCAAAGCCACGACCTTGGGAAAAACCCTAAGCCACGACCTTGGGAAAACCCCAAGGCCACGACCTTGGGAAAACCCAAGGTCAGGGAAAAACCCAAGGCCACGACCTTGGGAAAAACCCAAGGTCTCCGTGACGTCACAGAAAGTGGTGGGGGGGAGTGTCGGTCTTCTACTCGTATTGTTTATCAGCTACATGGATCACGAGATGGATCATATAGTTATCAAACGAAAGCTTATATATTATAAGAGGTGAACCCAGTGAAATTCAGCCTAAATTCAATAAATGAAAACTCTAGATCTTGATTATTCTTTCGCAACAATCTTGCGACGAACTTCCCCCTTAGCTCGTGCACAAACGGTAGCTTAAATGATGAAAGCACAATTATTTCAAGTTCATTTAATGGATGACTAATAATATAATTGTACAATTCAATTTATCACACCGTAGACGGTCGGTCGGTCACTTGGGCGCCACCAAGACTTATCTGCACCCCTCGCTGCACCCCCTAAGTCTTGGGAAAGGGGCGGTCTTCTCGGACGGGGTGGAAAGCCTCCGGGTATCCTCTAGTGGCGAACGGAATATACCAGGGATCAGTCAGAGTTCACCACAAAATGGCGGCGGTCACTTCCGGATTATCTAAAACAAAATAAGGCCGACGGCCCTGGCGGTAAATTTCCTAAAGGGAATAAAGCAATAAAGCACAAAGCGGTGTCTAGGAGAAAGAAAAGCGGAAAATCAAGGAGAACAGAATATAATGAAGTTTAGCGGAACGGTGGCAAAAGGTTACGGTTGTGCAAACAAGGGAAACTCAAAACGGTAGTGAAAAGGAAAGGACAACGGCATGACTTACGGTCGCTAAAAAGGGAAAACGGTAATACAAAAGGGTTTCGGTGAATTCGGAATGATACGGTTTCGCAAATTAGAAAAATCAAAAGGCGTACTTACAACTCGAAAGTATGAAGCAGAAAAGATCCTTCCCAAATTAAGCATTTTCCTCTTAAAGGAAACCAATTTTGGTAGAAGTGGAACATGGAATTTCCAAAGCCCGCAGTGCTCGCACCGAGCGATGTAGAAAATAATTCGGTTTTTAATTAATTGCAGCTCCTGTGATTATCTTAAAAATCTGGGGCAACTTGCAAACAACTAGAAAAATTACAGCGCCTCTGTGGACACCTCTCTCGACGGTTTTTGACAAGGTTTACTACAACTGCCCATTAACATGGCATTAATTAACAGCGCTTACCTAATCAAGCGTAATCAAACCTAAGTACTTATCAATCCAATCTGCAACTAGCTCCCTTGGACTTCTTCTTCCCAAACGGCGCTATCGCTTTAACACTCTTATCGCAACATGCAGGCATACGGACGGGACTGCAAAACTTGTAAACAACTCGATTTGAACTCGTTCTATCCTTGATTTTACTTATTATGGGAATCTAAAACACCTTATAAATAATTAACGGCATTGAAATCAAAGAATATTAATTGCCCCTCATCTTCGCCAGGACAACATCCTTCGGTGGTTACAAAAATATCGCGGTCGTGGTCTTTGTAAACGGCAAACTAAATGGAGAAATTCCGGGTGCTTCGTTACAATCTTTCTAACAACTTATTCCTTTCTTCTTGAATGTCATTGCTTTTCTGCAAACTCTGTTTTAACTCTTTAATGTGTCATTAGCATAAGATTTCTGTAAGGCTACGATTTCGTCAATCCAAGGTGAATTATTACGCCTCCTTTTTTTGCATCTGGGATTGCTACTTCCTGTAGGTGTAGAGCATATTTGAGCGTTATCTTCAACAGGTGTGGTATCCATGTCGCTACGGACCGAAGCCGTTGAAAAGTTTCTTTTTTGTGTATTGGAGGATGTACCTGTTGAGCATCCTCCCATATCTCCCTTATGTATGGGGGTGGCACATGAAATAATGTTTAATGCGGAGATTGCATTTATTGACATATCGTTTTCAAATATTTCATCAAACTTGTCATAATTACTGCTTTCCTTTTGCCTGAAAGAGGAGCTCTAAGCTGTACCGCGCACGAAGCCTCGTGTTCCTTTTAAAAATTGCTTCGAGCTCGGACGCGCCCGAAATTGGATTTCCCTTGTCCCCTCATGCACCACCTATTTTCTAGGGGCGCGAAACACTTTTGAGGTTATATACCTACTTGTCCAAAATGAACAACTTCCAAAAAGAATTTGTTTTAAAGGTAGGTTTCTCTTATATGCTGGTATATAC
This sequence comes from Photinus pyralis, assembly GCF_008802855.1. Lineage (NCBI taxonomy): Eukaryota > Metazoa > Arthropoda > Insecta > Coleoptera > Lampyridae > Photinus > Photinus pyralis. The sequence continues at coordinate 27,211,805 of NW_022170249.1, forward strand.
TTAACATATTAAAATAAATTTGAACACAGACGTTATTTGATAATGCAGCTCAAAAGCTGATGGATTTTGATACAAGCAGTAGTAGCAGTTCCGATTTTTCATTTGTTGAACAGGATAACTGCAAGAAGCGAAAGATTTGCCTGCGTGTTAAGAACTATGTGGAGAATATAGTACGTGAATATACAGAAGTTGAGTTTAAAGCAGATTTTCGCATGTCGAGGAGTACTGCGTATAAAATTATTAGTAAGTAGTAAGGTATATAAAATTAGAACATTTGTGTGATTGTCTCCTTTCATAGATATGTTCGAAGAAACAAGCGTTATACCACAACATACAGCTGGCAGGGAAAAAATTACTGCGGAGAAAGCTTTTCTCCTTAGTGTCTGGTATTTGAGCAACCAAGAATCATTTAGACAAGTTTCTAGTCGTTTTGATGTGACATACAGTTCAGCTCATAGGTGCCTCATTAGAACAGTTAATTTCCTATTGTCAATAAAATCAGATGTTATACGATGGCCGAGCCTAGAAGAAATGGAAACTATTAGCGCAAACTTTGAAAAAATAGGAGGTATAAAGAAAGTTATAGGATGCATAGATGGAACGCATATTGAAATAAATAAACCTAGACTAAATCAAGACTCTTACATTAATCGTAAAGGATACCACAGTTTATTAATGCAAGGTGTTGTTAATAATAAAAAAAAATTTATAGATGTATTTTGTGGCGAGCCTGGCTCAATGCACGATGCTAGACTTCTCCGAAAGTCTGGAATTTATAGAACAATACTGAACAATGCTAATGTTATGAAGAACTATATAATATTGGGAGATTCTGCATATCCAAATTTAGACTGGCTTGTTACACCATTTAAGGATAACGGGAAACTTTCAGTTCGACAAAAAGAATTCAATAAGAAAATTTCAGCAACCAGAGTTATAGTTGAAAATAGTTTCGGTCTTCTGAAATGTAGATTTCGACGCCTAAAAAAATGGAAAACATCAATGTAAAACTGTTCCAAGTTAATTATGGCTGCAGCTATCTTACATAACATATGCATAGACGAAGATGACTACATCGAGTTGAATCTCGCGGATAATACTGATCCTGAGGAAGTTCCATATCATTCTATCGCAGAACCGACCAATACTTCTCGGCAACAACAAATCTTTTGTGAAATGTATACAAATAACCCAATGTGATATGCAATAAAATAAAACTTTTATTTCTTACAAGGTACAAAATATGTAACCAAAAAAACATGTACAAATTAATAAAACCGATCACAAATAATGGCGGTTCATTCTCGTGGAAGTCAATTATCTCTTGTTGCATTTTTAATCTTTCTTCATGTCGTTGCTTCTTCGCCTTACATTCTTCCCTTTTTAATTTAATATATTCTACGAGAGATGTTTTAGCCGATGCTTTTGTTTTCTTCTCGCTTTCACTGGCAACGTGTTCATCAGTTTCAGCTACAATAGGCTGTTCAGTAGATTCACTATTTGTAAGGTCCGTAAGGGGAGCGTTATTAGAATTAATTGAATGTTGGCAATTGTTTGTGGGTTTATCTCCTAAAACATCATCCATCAAGTCGAAAAATAAAAAGCGAGCTGGAGCCTGTCCGGTACGATTGCGATTATCTTTAGCTTTTGAGTAACTACGGCACAGACTTTTCCATTTGTTTCTTGCCATTACTTCTGTAATATTATGGCCGGAACTTAACATATCGTTACAAATATGCTCATACACATGTTTACGCTTTAATGGATGATTGAGATCATCCTTATGTACATTCATTGCATGAATGAGATCTACTGTAGCTTGATATGACCACACATTTCCTCCTTTTGAAACATTTCCCTCATCGAATTGATTTTCTTCGGTTCTTTGTGTAGTTACATACTCACAGTTTGCATTTGTTTTGGCATGAAATAAAAGGCTGCCAAGAAACTTCTCATCTGTAATGCAAAATAGAACAAGAGGTCATGTAATCTGCAAAGCTTACCATTTTGTGCCCTTACGTAATCATCATGATTTACAATAACATTATAATGTTTATTTGTTTGTGGGTCTATTAACTCTAAGTTGTACTCATCCACAGATTGCAAATTCATCTTATATAAAAAATCAAAATACACATAACCTCAAAAAGGAAAACAAACCAAATTATTTCCCTGTTCCATTTGAATACGGTGGCAACTACAACTAGAGCTACTCCGAACGAACTGCACCAGAGCTTCACGCACTTAAATGGAAAGCGACTAATATATCCAATTTGTGCGACCCCTTCCAGTTTTTCCGTTATTATCCTTCAATTTAACATATTTGTTTCAGATTTCGAAATTGTTTGTGTAACTCAGTCGCATTAGCATTATAACTCATTTCGTTAAATTGCCCTCCAGAATGACTCTTTCTTTATGGTTCTATCACGTCATTTAGCTCTATTTTCATGAAGTAATAGTAACAACACAGCTTACTTACTATCCAGCTGCACAACTCTCTTGGCGGGAGCGGTTTGCGCCGATCTACGCGCGCAGCGCTTATGCCCCGCCTCTTGGGGTAAAAGACTGCATTGCCTGTTTGGCGTGCAATCAAGCCCAGTGTTGCCACGTTGGCCATTGTCCCGAATTCAATTCAATTAGGCAATAAAATGTATTAAACTCCTAACCCTAGTTTCATTGCAATATTACGTAATATTGTACAGCAAATTCTAAACGTTCACATTACAATACAGCTCAAAAATCACCTACTACGGTACTGTGAAACGACCGCGCGATGAAAATTCGTTTAATCCGGCTCCGACTTTTACCCCAAGCGCGAGAAAGAGGGCACCATTCCATCTCGCTTGGTTGTAGACCGCCAGATCAAAGGCGCCGCTCGAGAGTTGCGGAGCTGGATAGTAAGTAAGCTGTGGTAACAATATGGTATCATGATCGAAGGTCAATTTATTATGCAGCAATCGAGGCACCGATGCACATTGTGGGTTCTAAGGTAAATTGCTTTCAGTACTAGCAGTAGTTTCATCAGATTCAGTAAGCCATAGTAACTATCCATCTGAAATAAAAGCAAAGTAAGAGTTAAAATGTCACAATTAAATTACATTTAAGGCATCACCTATAAATAATTATTTTACAGGGCCCGGAAGTGAAATGTGACGTTTTTCGCTACACTGTAGTGATTAGAAATTTTGGTATAAAAAAAAGTAAATATCTGAAAAATAATACGCATTGAATGCAGTTTTTAAAAAATTACGTCTATGTAAGCTAGAAGGTATTTCTTTTTAATTAAATAAACAAAAAATCGTTAACACTGATTTAATAATTAAATTTACCCTATGTTCACTTTATTTTACTGAATTCATTTAATTACCGCGTACCTACCTACCTATCCATGTTTCGTGAATTAAAATACATTTCCAATATCACCTGACCAATTCAAACGTTTCAAACTCTCCCATTTACTTTCAATAACGAGCATCTGTGCCAACACATTTAACACCGAGATGTACTTTACACTGTAAGTAGAACACCGCTTATCCGCAATAAGTCACATTTTAACATACCAGTCTACGTCTACCCCGAATTTAAAATGGGTCCAGTGTGACTGTAAGGAATGAATAAATCTATTTATAATACACATTTTTTTAACATACAAGATCATCAAGGATTTAAAGTGTACCCATTGCGCTTTCCTCACCAAGCATAAATCCAGTCTTCAAAGCATCTAACATTTGTCAAGACATGGATCCTGCCAAGGATTTAAAATGTAACCGGTGTGATTTTGTCCCTTAAAACACATTCAATTTTAAAACACATTTGTTAATACACAAGACCAGTAATAATTTCAAATGCGCCTGATATTAAATACAACCCCTTAAATCCCGTTACTTTTTAAGGAAATACCTAATCACGCGCCAGTGAAATGCCGGGAATGTCAACTCAGTTCGCACATGATCGGTATTCTACACTTGCACCTCTGCTCTGTTGCACCGTGACTCCCTTCGGTGGCCACCGCACTGCAACCGAAAGCGCGCTAGAATTTGAATTTGCATTGAACTGTATTATAAGGGAAAGGGGTAAATCTACGAGTAAAAAAATATACTCGTGGACCCACTTAGATTGCACCGTTTCGTAATAGTTATTTATGCATCAAGGGCATTAAGGCGATATTTATGCCGAGGGCGACAGAGCCCGAGGGCCTCTGGCCCAAGAGATTGTAAGTCGCCCGAGGGTTAAATATTGAGTAATGCCTGAGGTGCATACAACATTTTATTTTTCATCGTTCCAAGGAATGCATTTCCAATATACAAATGTCATGATTATTGTTTGCCCAACATTAAAGTGCTTCATACGAATCAAGTTGCATCTTTTTTATGACATAATGTAACTCCGTCAATCAATTTGACGGGCCGTTTGAGGGCATAACGAGGGGCATAATGAGAGGACAATCCATTATGCCCTCCCATTATGGCCTTGGGCGTAATAGACTGCTTCATATATCACATATGACAGATATAATTGACATACAGGGTGATTCCTATAGTACCTGCCACCGTTTGGGAGCGTGTAGGTGGTGCGTAGGGGAGTATTTTGATATAGGATACTTGGGGTCGGAAATCTAAAATAAGGGTGCCAGAGCCAAATTTACCTTCTGGAATTTCGCGCCTGTAGGTAGGCAACCCAGTGAACTTATACTGGGACCACTGGTTCCAGCACGATGGGTGCCCTGCTCACTACGGGCGGCAGGTGAGGGAACACTTGGACCAAACCTATCCGGACAGATGGATCGGCCGTGGAGGTGCGGTGGAGTGACCTGCCCGCTCGCCCGACATCACCCCATTAGATTTTTACTTGTGGGGTGTGATGGAAGCGCACGTCTACGAGACTCCCGTCGAATCCGAAGAGGACTTAATTGCGCGCGTCGTCATGGCCGGAGAGGCTGTTCGCCAGGACGTAGGAGTCTTCACGCGAGTTCGAGGGGAGTGGTTGGCTAGATGTAGGAAGTGCATTGAGAACAACGGTGGCCACGTTGAACACTTTTAAACGTTATTGCTTTTGACTGTCGTTTTCCCTCCTTCCCTCCCATGTCGCTTCCTCGCGCTAACTCGCTCTGCATCGCTCCGCGCGAAACGTCGGTCGGTTGGGGTGCCTACATACAGGCGTGAAATTCCAGAAGATAAATTTGGTTCTGGCGCCCTTATTTTAGATTTCCGACCCCAAGTGTCCTATATGAAAAGACTTCCCCTAGGCACCCCCTATACGCTCCCAAACGGTGGCAGGTACTATAGGAATCACCCTGTATAATAGACAAATGAAAAATAAAATTTTTTTCGTGTAGTCAGCAGGAAACGTGGAAATAAACAAAACAAACGCTTGCACGTTGACGCGTTAAAGCAAATTCAAATTCAAGCGCTTGCGGTTGGGCGTTGTTGAGGGAGTAATTTTAAATCTAAGTGTATAGGATAAAAAATATTGTGTGCACCACGGCACGAAAGTGGCAAGGAAGTGGCCAGCCTCGGCTTCGCCTCGCCTGGTCATATCTTCCTTCGCCCCGGAAAACGACCACTTTCCCGCCTTGGTACACAAAGTACTATTTTAAAAATTATAGATTTTAAATGTCCACCATTAAACTATACATTTTTCATTTTCTCGGCCGTGGTTCATAACTTTGTCAGATTTTAAGTGAAGAAAATCATTATGAGAGACCTAGCACAGCATATGAGGCTACAGATCTCTACATACAATTAAGGAATGACATTTTTAAGTATGTTATAAACTTTATTTGTCGAAAATCCATTTCCTTAAAGTTTAGTACCCGCAACAGATACGTTAACGTATATCTGTATTATTACTTACCTACTTTCTTTTCATGATTAAAATTCAAAATATTTTGTGTATACCAATAAAATAAAGAATATAAGTTTGTGTTTTTAGAACAAAACTGCCTACTTGTTTACAAGACAAAATTACTTAATCAACTAGCAAACGTCCTGTGCAATTGCTAATATTTGTTCTTTAATTTCTTCTCCCCGAGGAACATCGAAATATTCTTTGGCCGTAAATAAGTTTGCAAGTGTGTCTCGTTCCTTTATGCTCATTTGAGTATAATTCTCAATGGCCTTTCGTAAAATCATGCTTTCATATGGATTAAGATACAAATAAAGATCTTGCAGTAAGATGTCACTGGTAACTTCAAGTTCAGGATCTGCTAACATGAAAAGAGTAGTTCTTGAAATTTTGGATGGTAATGATCCAGTACTTAAAAGCATATGTTGTAATGCTCTGCCTATATACACATAGTTTCCCTTCTCTTTTTTCTATTAAGGGGTACGAAAGGAACGATGCAGTTTTCACCGCGAAAATACAACCGGTCAATTTTTTCAAAGAATATGTTGAAAACTTCCTTCGTTAAACCGCCCCCATCGATTCCTTCTTCTTCGATAAACTTTACCGACAACTGCTTTTCTGATGCTGACTTATCCTTATAGAATTCAATCATTATCTGTACACACTCTGATCTCTTCACATTTAGACACACTACTGGTGCATCTGGTGGCAATGAGGGTATATTCAGAGCAATTGGAATATTTGTGATTGAGCCGGTCTCGTTTAAAGCAATGGGATCTATTGTACCGGTAAGGATAATCTCTGGGGTATCATTAAGGTCAGAGAAAACAGGGTCTGTCAGGAGGTCAGTTATGCACTGATACGGAGACCAAGTCAAAGGCGGATTTAAATTCAAATTATCGCAGTCAAAAGGCTGTATCCATTGCTGCTTGAGGCTTGCCTTGTCGTCTTAGGGCCTCCCGGATAAAAACCCCGCCACCAGGGTAAGCTTTTTCCATAATGGATGAGGGGTCCTATCAGGCGAAAGAAGTAATTTAGATGTAGGATGTAACATAATGGAATATTTACACAGTGACATATAGAGCGGAAACCAAACTTGAGTAGGCCAAAAGGGGACTACCACAATTCCCTCGGCATTATCATTCTTAATTTTTTGTAAAACTCTTAAGATAATAGAAAAAGGAGGAAAAGCGTAAAATTTTAAGGCGTTCCACGGGATCGTAAGCGCATCAACTTTCCAAGAGCTTGGGTCCCTAAACCATGAGCAATATTTATCACACTTAGCATTGAGCCTAGATGCAAATAAGTCGATATCAGGAGTTCCGAATTTTCTGGAGATTTCTAAAAATGAATCATTGCATAATTCGTACTCCGTTTCTCCATCAAACACGCGAGCCGCTCTATCAGCTTCGAAATTTTGCCTAGACGCGAACCCAAAAATTGACTGTTGAAGGCTTTAATTTGCTTTTCTTATAATTAATAAGGAAACCCAAACTTAAAAGAGTTTCTTCTGTAACTTTTATATTTTTAAGGCAGTTTTCATATGAATTTCCAAGAAGTAAAAAATCGTCTAAGTGCACTACAGAGACCAATCCCTGGCCTCTCAAAAACGCCACAGCAGGCTTCATTAATTTCGTAAAAATATATGGGGCTGTACAGAGGTTTTTTAAATTTAAAATAAGACATCTGGTTTAGGTACCAAGAAAATTGACGAGACATACTGTCCTTTAACAGAATTACATTTAGAAATTACCCCACTAGCCAAAAAATTTTGTAGTATGACAGAAATTCCCATTACTCCCCATAACTTTTCCTTAGGCAAACGTTGTTGATAAATTTTTGTAATAAAAGGAATCCTGTAACCTTTTAAAACGTTTAAAAGTGATGGGTCTTTTGTGAATAATTCCCATCTTGGCCTAAAATGTTTTAATCTTCCTCCAAATTTACTTACATTTAGTTTCGCCTGGTGGCGGAGGATTTCCAGCTCCAGCTGGAGCTCTTGGGTCTTTGTGTACTTTTTGCCCCTCGTTGGTTCTGATGGTGAGGGGTCTTGTGGTACTGGGACTTCTGTAAAGGGCGATACTGTTGACTTTTTGGTCTGCTCTGACGATAGTCCCTCGAATTTTGTCGAGGCAGACCTTTCCAGTTTAAAGGTTTACTACATGTAGAAGGTGGCTTAAGATCTGCACCCGACTTCTGAAGTGCTTTTTACAAAATAAATAATGTGACTAATATACTAACATTCTAATATAAATACCTGCCGACTCTTCATTTAATAAATTTTTAGAAAGCTCTAACGAGATATTTATTGGAGGTGGTGCAGGAAGTGTATTGAGTGACCCTTCTTCATCACTGCTTTCATAGCACAACCGTTTTGGAGGATGAATAGCCCTCTTACTTAAACACGAATCCTCATCGGCATCTGATTGAACATCAGACTGTAATTCGGCTCTCTTTAGTTTTGACCTTGCTTTCGAGTAATCATCTAAAAAAAATGCATTATGAATAACTAGAATTATAATAATGGACAAAAATACACACCGTTTCGAAGAAGCACCTAGAAACAGGATAAATTTTCCAGTTTGCTTCATTTGGTGTCTCTCCCGTTTTTAATGCTTTTTCGTACACAGATTGAGTTTTGTAGGGTGGCCAGAAGGCATTTTTTTTCTTGGCGTTAACCAGTTTCTGTTAATTATAGCTAAACCGCCCCCACAAGACGCAGAAAACTCCACACCTAAAAACTCCATCTTTTTTATTATGTATGTAACGGAGGACGCTAAGGCTACGTTTCCATGCATACGAAAACCTAATACGCATCCGTGCAATTCTCTGTACAATATCAATAGACCATTTTCATGTACACGTATTTCGTATGCGAAAACTCTACATTCTGACAGATTCTGTCAATTAACATAACCTAAAAAAGGTAAATCAAAACATTTCGTTCTTCACATCAAATTTTACACAACGCCGTGACTCGGGGCCATATATATATATCTCTTATATATATGCTCGGGGCACGTTGCCGGAATTTTTCGACAAACGGGGCACGTTAAATGCGCGCGTTCATACAAATAAAAACATTGAACAGCTGATCATTTTAAAATAAAACCTAACCTAACCATCAAGCTCCCTTTCGTTATCTGAATAAGTTCTCATTTCATATGGTGGGTTAACAACTAATTATCATTATTTAGTAATTACTAATTAGTCACTAACAATCAGAATTTTGCTTTGTTCTTAATATTTCTTTTCATAGTTAAATAAATGCACATGTGCATTATGATCGATTGCCTGATGCTCCTGTATCAATGAAAATGATGAATCCGAAAAGGAAATAAGGAAATGTGTACTTAGGTACTTCCGAAAATAGTTACTATTTCTATTTATACTGATTTTACGTTTTTTAACAATCAGTTCTTAGGGATAGTACGGATATCAAATGATAGGATTCATTGTCTTCTACAATATTGTATTCAAATTTTTTACATCAGATCTGCTAAAACAATATAAGGTAAATGTTTAGATTATAGGGCCATGAACGGATTGCTATAAAACATTTATCCACACTACTAGGTTGTATAAATAATAAAGTTATGAATACATTTATTGGCACATTATAACTTTTAGCACTGGATTCTAGTACTTGGAAAGTGTAGATATGTTTTAGTATTAAATTTCAATACTTCACTTTAGAACATTTTCCGTTAATGAACAGAACTACTACAACTACACTACTAGTACAAATATCTGAATTTTAGTAACTTTTATTAGTTATTTGCTCCAAGAAACGCTCGCATTTTGATAATCAACAATTAGCTACATAACTATGTACGTATTTAAACTTCGAAATCTACCTCAGCCTTACAGTACAGCCAGAGGTTTTCTTGTATTATTTTTTTGTTAAAATGTCATTGGCAATAGTTATTAATTAGATCTGCCTTGAAATTAAACTGTAGAAATTAATATCTTGCTTGGATATCACCTTGACTTCATTTGTTATAAACATTTCATAAAATACCATTAAAAAAAACGATCATAATTTATTGTAACAATATATACAAAACCAGGTTTTGATTCTTGGCAGTTTAGTTAGTGCAGAGCATTCCAAGTGAAACCAAAATAGACAGGATTCACAAACTATTGATGGACGATTTCCTAGTTGCATTGCACATGATCTGCATGTCCAATCTTCCTTGCTTTTCTTATCATTTAACATAAAAGAAAAGTACTCCCAAGCATCAGTGACAAAGTACCTCTTCAGCCGAGCCAAATTGACAGAATCATCTGCAAACATATGGTGTCAAAATAATTTGTATTGTATAGATGTACATCCATTACCTAACACACAATCTGGAATTTCATTCTTTAAATCTTCTACCACCACTTCAAATGACGGATTCAGTAATGTTTCCTCTGTAACTTCAATATCATCATTTATAACATGCCTAAGAATATAACAGTCCTGTGATTCACTTATTTTCAAAGCAAACTTTAATGGAACAATCTTATTCCTTTTTTTCTTCAGACCTATCACAGTTGTGTCATGACCCCGTGGTCTACCACGCTTCTTTATTTTTAAAGGCAGTTCAATATTTATATTTTCTGACAAATTTTCTTTTTCATTCTCCAAAGTAACTTTCCGCTCTTCATATGTGGTTTGCGGTTCAATAGTTATGTTTGGTAAATGACTCTCCCGAGCACTCTCATCTCCCTGTGAATTTACTTCAGTATCCACTGACATAACCAGTTTTTCATTTTCTTCTTCATCAATAAGCGTTTTTCCTGAAATAGTAGCTTTATAATTTGTTCTGTTTACTAGCTAATGGCTTACCTATTTGTGAATCTGAATTAGGAATATCTATGTTTATTTCCTTCCCCGATTTCCAAGCATCATCAATCCTCTTTAGAAAGTTTAACTTATGATTGAATTCGCTGCCACTAGCCATACTAAGCGTGTTTACTAGGGAATTCGCAACAAGAGTGGCAGACTTTCTCTTCTCCGTTATTGTCAATGTTTTCATTTTAGGTTCAGAACGATATACATGATGGTCACCAACTTGTATTGATTCTTGATTGGCAATCCTTTGTTTTGTTAAATAGAAGGAAGTTTTCCAGCGTTCATGAACTAACGATTCTGAATACAATGGCATGTTTTGCTTCACCCTTACTGCAAAAATATATCGGCAAGGTAACATCATAGATAAAAAATCTGAACAAGGACAATATTCATGAGTAACTGATAAGTTGCCTTTCGATGAAGCTATTGTGAATGTTCCTGTCGGTCCTTCAATTCCAACCTTTACATTATCAATGAAATTGATTTGCTCTTGTATAAATTTCATGCTGTAACGGGTAACAACATTTGAGTAACAAAGAATGTCTTTTGAATACCTACTTAGAAATTGCGAACAGTGGTTTCTTTAAAATATGAGTGGCTGCTTTAAAATCCCTTTCTTGTTGATTAGAATTTATAAAAATAAAGAAGTTCTTGACGAACTGCATCAGTGTCGAATTCTTATGCACCACTTGCTTAATTTTTTGATTTATAGATTCCATTCTGTTGTTTGTAGTGTTATTAAAATTACATTGCTTCATATTGAAAATAATCCATTCATTTCTTATCCTGTGCCAATTTTTTTCAAAATATGCTATCACAGATTGTGGAACACACTCTTTGAATTGAGAATATAATAAATCATATTCTGATTCATTTTTACTATATACAAGTTTTTGTACATAATTTAACGATAAATCACGCTCTTCTCTGGAAATATTCATTTTGTCACAAGTCACTTCTCTTCTAAACGTCTTTAGTGTATGGAAGATACAAAGATAAAATGGAGTGTTTGGGAAAAGATCTTTAACAACTTGACGTTCTACTAAATCTTTATCGCCCATGAAAGATTTCACCTTTGTAAAATCAAAATGTTTTTTAAATTGTTCAAATATCCAGTGGTAGGTCTTTTTATCTTCGGTAGAAATAAGTGAGACATTAGCAATTTCTGACTGTCCATTAGAATCTACTACCAGACATAAAAATACAGTGCAACCTATATCAATCAATTTATATGTTCCATCGATACTTATAAATTCTGGCCAAGCATTTAAAGCATTTCTCATATCTTGTGTTGTAAACTGCATTGCTTTGAATTTTTCATCCTCATCACAGAAAATATCAACCATACATCCTATAATCATATATTAAATTTATAAATATTTTTGCATAAAAAATAAATACCATAAGATTTTGTCAACAAAGAAACAACTTCATCTAGATCATTCTTCTCTATCTTTCTTCTATAATTGATATTTTGCAAGTCCTTTAATGTCGTTTTCTTCCCAGTGTCTGCCAGCACTTTACTCTGAATTTTCTTTTTATTTGCATCCAAAGATAAAAAAGTTTGCACAGATTTGAGCTCGTCTTCATTCAATGCGCGAGTCTGAGGTAGATGATCATACACCTTCTGAATAACAAAAATAAAAAATTTAAGCATATCTTCAAGAAATGTGTTCTTAATAATATAATTTGAAGGGCTCTAATATAGTTTTGTAAAATGAATGATTGTGGAATTCAAATTAGTGCTTTTATTTATGAGCCTAAAAGGTAGTTAAAGTGACCAACTAAGTAGTAAGTAGCCATATTTTGAAGGCTACATGAGACTAATAAAATAGGATAAGTAAGTACATACCTGTGACAGTTCATGTTTTGTATGCATCGTGTTAATGCTACATATTTGTAAAGAATGTCCCTCAGATGAAACACGAAGCTTAAAGTTTGCTTCACATCCTTGGCGCAAAGTGCTGTAAGAAAAAATATTTACATGAAAATTGTTATAAAATATGAAAAAGGATAACTCACCTAGTTTTTTTTATTCCATTACCTCTTTTTGCAAGTCTTTTTCCATGAATGCATGCATATTCAATCTCATAATAGACGAGAGATTGTTTAAGTTTTCTCTTAAGAGAATTAGATGCACTGGTGATTGTTCGGCTCCTTATTTTATAAAACTTTTGTTTATTGATAGTTTCATAACTCTTCACACACATTTCTAACTCCTCATAAGTATCAAATCGACGCCCTTTGTATAATGTGTCTTCCTCTGCAGACATGGCAAGTGGTTCGTCGATATAAGAATAATTTACTTATGTTGGGAATAGTTTCGGTTTTCAACTCTGTTTTCAAAAATATTTGTATTGTATTGTAACTACCCATGCACTATTAACAGTATTAACTATAATAGGTACTAACCCACACCACTATAGTTGAATCAGAGGAAACACCAAGATTTTATTTCTATAACCTCACTTGACAAATCTCAAGTAGAGAAATCAGCTGATTGCAAACGTCAAACGTGCCTCGTTCGTCAAAAAATTCCGGCACGTTAACGTGCCCCGAGTCACGGCGTTTACAGAATGGATTTTGTACAAAAAGAAAGAGCATTGCTTGTTGTAATGTGTAAATTAATTCGCATGAGAAATCCAAATGTGAATAAAATACGGAATCTGTATAAATTGTATGTATTATTTCGACAATATAATAACGCAAACACCTGTAAAAGAGTGCATAGATTTTGGACTAGGTCAATTTTTTCTGAGGTGCAACGTTTGTCACAGGGCGCTAGTAACAATTTGCTAAGAGAGTTAGAAGAATTACATCCTGACAAATATTTTAATTACTTAAGGATGTCCGTGGCTCAGTTTTATGAACTATTAAATCTTGTAATTCAAAAGCAACATTTAGTAAGACTTCCCATTCCACCGCACATCAGGTTACAAATTACACTTAGATATCTGGCTAGTGGGGATAGAATGGTGTCCCTTTCTTATTCATTTCGAGTGGGACTTACTACTGTCTCGGATATTATTGAGGAGACTTGCTCTGCAATATGGAAGTGCTTGAAGCCACTGTATTTACAAGTTCCTGATACCAATGCGTGGAAAACAATCGCCGAAAAGTTTAATACTGTATGCCATTTTCCGCATTGTATTGGTGCAATCGATGGCAAACATGTCATTATAGAAGTATGAAAACAAATACACTAAATTTTTGTTACTAATTCCTAATGTTTCAGGCACCAAAACAGAGTGGTTCAACTTACTATAATTGAAGCGTTAAGTGGATAAAGGTGTTATGTCACATTTTCACAAAAACTCATTTTTTTTAATGAAACGCTCTAATATATTGCAACTTAAATTTTGACCGAACTACAAAAGTTCTGTGCCCTTTATTTATTGAAATAAATGTGGATAAAAGTGTTATGTGCACACATTTTTTTAAACCAGTGAGTGGATAAAGGTGTTAAAGTAACATGACACCTTTATTCACTCAATGGTTTATTGTGATTCTTTCTTAACAGGAAACATGACACCTACTTGACTCAAATTTTAAGGTTAAGGTTAGTGAATGTTGATTGCTACAGAAAGCAGTTTGTGTTGAATGTGCGGTATTTGTTCCAATATTTGTACAAAATGGGATCCCGAGGAAAGTTGATGTTACAACTTTTAAAGGAAAGGGCGGAGAAAAGTCAAAGTTTTTCTAATGAAGGTAAGTAATGCTATATACTGAGTTTGGTTATACAATTTGCTTGAAAGTACACCAAGTTGCTATTATTATTAGTTAAATTAGCAATATTTGTTTGTTTTCATCATATTTTTCATTTGTTAAGGAGAACGCCAAGAAGAAGTATTGGATACTGAGATTGTAGATACTATCAATTCGATTGTTAGTATAGATGATAAAATCAGTGGAAAAGTCAGAGACACCAGCCCCCCTTCATTTGGTGTTGATACAGAAGCCATGCGTGATGATGACCCACCCTATAATGCCTTTTCTGAAAATGGATCCAGTGATGAATATATTCCAAACGAAGACGAACTTAGTGAAACAGATTGTAGTGGTGAAAGTGATTCTGACGTTAGTGTATCAAGGTCAGAGGAAGTAGCAGTACTTCATGTCACAGCTGAAAACTCACAGCAAAAGAGCCCTGTTGTAAACGCAGCACCTTCAGAGAAAATACAAAAGGCGAAGAGAAAAATATTTGAGTCCAGGGAAAAGATTTCTAGAAAGAGAACAAGAATACCAGAAAAATGGAAAAAAAATAAAGCGGCCATCGCTAGAGCAAAAGGCGAAAGTTATTTATCGCAAAATGGAAAGATAATGCCACAGAAACAAATAGAACAGGGTACATTGTGCAAAGAAAAGTGCAGACTAAATTGCAATGATAAATTTACTTTAGAAGCTCGATATGCTATTTTGAAGAAGTATTATAGCTTGGATATTAATGCAAAAAACGCCCTTTTATTTAAAAGTATTGTCATTGAAAATGTTCAACGACACAGAGCAAATACTACGAATCCGAAGAAATTTACTTTTAAATATTCAATAACATACGACCAAAAAGTGATTCCTGTTTGTCGAGACGCATTATGTGGTCTTTTTCAATTTAGCAGAAAGAAAATTGAAAATATTCAAAGGAAACTAAAGAATGGTGAGTGTGCTCCCACCCCCTGATAAAAGGGGTCATCATTCAAATAGGCCTCATAAACTTAAAGATGATGTTGTTGAGTGCATCATTAACCATATTAAAAAGTTTCCTGCCGAAGAATCGCATTATTCGAGAAATCACAATCCCCACAGAATGTATTTGGCGCCAGTTCTAAATATAACCATTATGCACAAACTCTATCTCGAACATTGTGTTGAAAATAAGTTACCAGATTATTTTAAGTGCACACGAAGTTCCTACAGTAAGATTTTTTCAACTAAATTTAATTTAGGGTTTGGCCATCCCAAAAGCGATACATGCTCCACGTGCGATTCTGGTGAGGGTACTAACGAACATAAACAAAAGTACAAATTAGCTTTTGACAAACAACGTGTAGATCGCCAGTTAGCAAGTACAAAACCTAATATTTGCTATATGACGATGGACTTGCAGCAAACGATGCCGCTCCCGAAATTATCGACATCTAAAGCTTTCTACCTACGCCAGATGTGGTTGTATAATTTTGGGATTCACACCATAACATCTGCAGGACATCAATCGTACTTTTTTACGTGGACGGAAGATCAAGCTAATAGAGGAAGCATAGAAATAGGTAGCTGCTTGATGAGATTCGCTGAACTGTTCAAAGATGCACATGGCGAGCAATTCACCCACCTTATCATTTGGTCGGACTCATGTGCCGGACAAAATAAAAATTTTAACATCATTACTTTGTACCAGTACTTAGTGATGAAAGGCATATTCCAAGTTATAGACCACAAGTTTCCAGAGGTGGGGCATTCGTATTTGGACTCTGATAGAGATTTTGGGCGCATTGAACGAAAAATGAGACTAGTGGAGAACATCTATGTTCCAGATCAATACCGCGAAATTATACTAAAGGCAAGTGCTAAAACCTCTATCTGTATTGATATGAAACCATACTTTTTGGATCTTGAAATACTGGTGCAACGTCTGCATTTAACTAACAAAAAGAAGAACACTTTAGAACAACAAGTTAAATTTAGAGATCAAGTTAAATGGATAAGAGTGAATGAATATGGATCATATTTTTATAAAGAGACTCTGGATGAAGAAGAACCTTTTCAAAAGGTTAACATTTTGAAAGCGGCCCACAAACTTGTTGAACCACAACATGTAAATTTAACAAGGGTTCAAGGAAATAGAGGAAGCCTTTCAAACGAAAAGATAGGGAACTTAAAAGAGCAAGTAAAGTTTGTTAAGGAAGAGTATCGCTGGTACTATGAAAAAATTTTTGACAAACACGAGAAATCCCATACCACGGAAAAATCTAAGAAAAAGGCCAGAAAGACAAACTAATCTATATATTTAATCTTAACTTTTATTGTTTTCTTTAAAAATTGGCAGAATAAAATTTTTCGTTTACACAATATATGTATTACTTTTCTCCATGTCTAAATAAGTGTGACTAATATTGGATAAAGGTGTCATGTACAAAATTACCCTTTAAAATAGAAATAAATAAAAAAAATTCATATTTGATTGAAGCCTAAAAGATATATTCCTGAATGCGACACGTATTGAGGTAAGCCGGATTTTGTCTTGCAATCATAAAAAAGTACCAAGTTAAAAACTTTAACTTTAATTTTCTCAACTTTATCTCAATGTTACATGACACCTTTATCCACTTAACGCTTCAATTATAAGGGTAGCCATAGTATTAATTTACTTGGAGTGGCCGATGCAGACCTATGTTTTATACTTGTGGACATAGGTTCTCCCGGAAGACAAAGTGACGGTGGAGTTTTTCGAAGTAGTGAAATTGGAAGAGCCCTTGACAACAGTTCTCTAAATATTCCATGTGCGGAACCTCTGCCATCAAATAGTAGTAACATTACCCCATATGTGTTTGTGGGCGATGAAGCATTTGCCTTGACGACTACAATGATGAGGCCTTTCCCACGCAAAAGTAGCTTAAATTTAAGGAAAAAAATCTTTAATTATCGTCCGAGTGTTGCAAGGAGAACTGTGGAGTGCGCATTTGGACTTTTGAGAGGGCGTTGGAGACTATTGGCCAGACCCATTAATACAAGTATACAAACAACGGTAAAAATTGTGCAAGCAGTAGTATGCTTACATAATTTTATTATTAAAAAAGAAATGACGTTGTCCTCTGCAGAACGTAGATACTCTGTACAGGATGGTTTAGAAAGTACATCAACAGGCCTAATCGACATGTAACGAACCGGTAGCAATATGCACAGTCGAAATGCTGGAAACATAGGGAAGTATTTGCAAATTATTTTGAGGGCGAAGGTGCCGTACCATGGCAATTGGAGAAAGCTGAACGAAATGAATTTTAATTTTCTACTGTGCTTAATACAATTCATGTTTGATTTTATGCAATAAAATAGTATGAACAATAATCATTTATTTATATTTGTTTCTTCTGTATGAAGGAGTTGCAGAATTTCCAGCTCTATCCGTGTGCGATTTACGTAAGGGAGACGGCGTAAGCGTTCCCCAACCATCAACAAAAAACCATCAACCCCATCTAAAGGTTGAGTCTTTTCATTTAAGGAATTCAACAAAGCTTGATTCAGCGGCTCATCTAATTGCCCTTTATGTTGACGTTCCTTGGTCCCTGCAAATATCATTGTAGGCCATGAAGATGTACCAATATACTTATCAACATACTAGCTCTCTTTGCAGATGGAGTGTGAAGTGGTTCAGTTTCAGACTGTGATAGTGTTGGTGATGGACGATGAGAAGCCATTTGTGTTGATGCTTCCGATGAACACTCTCTACATTTGATTGTGTCCTATAAGTACTTTAATGCTAGATAAAGCTAGCAATGTTACTACATACCTAGTCTCCTCTAACATTGTATCATCTAAAAAACGCATCAAGTCATAATACTTGAATGTTGTCTTGGGTGGTCGATCATCAGCAGCTGACCCACTAGCCACATATTGTTTTTGCTTACGTTTGCTACGGACAAACTCGTCTCGTAATTGACGCCACCTTTTCTTTAGAAGATCGACTGAATATTTTCCTTTAAATTAATATTGTACATTTTTTCTTCTATACATTCTTAAACCTACTTTTAAGTGCCACACAATCTTCTTCCCATAGACATTTGATCTTGTATGGACCACGTTCGGAAACTGGGCATTTAAAATCCCATAGGGGACGACGTATGCATACTTCACTAATTAAAAGTTCTTCAAAGACCTCCTCCCTTATGGCCTCAGCAGGTATCGTAGCATTTTGGGACTGCATACCCGTACTATTTACATCTAAAATGAAAATGAAATGATTGTGTGCAATACGTTGTCTGTGTACTTACTGTGAACAGTCATAACATTGTCTTTTATTATAAATTGTGCCTCTTCAATGTTATTGGACGTAATTTGGTTCAAAAAGCACTTGTGATTGATGTAATCATCACAGAATGCATCTATCAGCCACCCACAATATCCACATTTATAATGAATTTGATTGCGATCAGCACACATAGTCACTAAACAAATTGTCTACTACCGAGCACTTTAACCAACAAAATTCAAAATAAAAACAAACGAAACGGATGTCAACACTCAACAAAGTCACTACACATGCGCGGAGTACGACGGGATCCGTAAAAGTTGAAACTTGGGCAACTTCAAACAGCTGATCGAAGCTACGGATCCGTAGTTGACATAGCCTTCCCCTATTGGTCTAAACTATTTACGGATGCGGCTTTCGTATGCATGGAAACGTAGCCTGGTTCACGTTGCGCATGATAGCTGACAAAAAACGAACATAACCCGCAATTGTAACGTCAGGTACCGAAGATAAAAGGCGGTAAAAAAGAATATCGTAATTCCCATATTCAGTGATTGTGCACTGGGCGGCTTTATTAAACACACCTATACTATAAATTTTTTCTACAATCGATATCCAAAGTAGGCATTTGCGCTCGTATTTGACAACGCAAACGTCATCTTTTTCGAGGAATGTCACTTTGTCGCTTATAATAAGCGACAAAATAGAAAAAACGCTCGCTCTCCCAATTATTAACTATAAATCAAATATGCATTGCTCAGAGTATCCAATGACAACGAGTAAATGACATCTTTCATTTGGGCATAAGATTAAAATGATTTGAGTGAAAAATTTAAATTTTTGGAAATATGTGAACTGCTCGATTGTAGAAAAAACCTTGTGTGTAATTCGAGCGCAAATTGATTGTCGATTTCAAGAGATTGCCGCGCTCCTTCGTCGCGCGTCAACTGTCTCTTTCAATCGACAATATATCATTTTGCGCTCTTAATACACAAATAGCTATATTGATATATTAAATTAAGCATATCCAATAAAATAGTCATAATAATGACGTGTTTATCACGTCCCATTTTCGTATTTGTATGACGTCATTCATTAGGCATTTGTACCACGTACCATTCTTGTCACATCACGTCATGGTGGTAGACATCACTGGTTTTTGACGTGATTATCACGGCATCTTGTTTCCTGGGGAAGTCAAAATTCTTAATGAGCATGAAGCACATCAAGATATGGACAGTAGTAAGTTTGGCTAGTGCAGATCAACACCGGCGTGAAAAGAGCGGCCAAAATTTCCGAACATACCCGACCGAAATTAGACCTTGCCACAGAATTTTGTTGCTCTTATTCATTTTCTCTAAATACTGGAACAATTTTATTTACAATTAAATAGAAAACCCTCTCATCAAGCAGAATTACGAATCAATAAGGGTTGAACAAGCCACCCTCTTATCATATCCCAAAAACAGCACATACTGTCACGATCAAATTTTCGTGGATGGTTAATGATAGTTCGAGAATAAATAATCATCAAAAATACCCAGGTGCACTGCCGTCGAAGGGGTTAAAATAGCCACCCTCTTATCATATCTTTAAAACCGCACATACTATCAAGATCAAGTTTTCGTGGATGGTTAATGATAGATCGGGAATAGGTAAATAATCAACAAAAATACCCAGGTATTTAATATTGTAATTTTTTAATTACATTTCATTCAAAAAGAATATCACCACTTTGAACATCTGAATTTTAATTACAGAAACAAATAGAACCATAGGTTATATCAGAATGAAAAGTATTAAAATTTTTTTCACTAGAAAATAGGTTCCCGGATGTTCAATATTTATTTATTATCCCTCTCTGGTTCTGGGCCCTCAACAGGCTTGCGCCCAATTACAGAGTGACCCGCATAATGCTTTTTAGAGGTACCTCTGCAGAAGGTCTTAAGTTGGTCTATACTGCTCCTGTATTTACCTTCCCAGATAGCACAAGGACATACAGTGGACGTCCAAGAGACGTCTGTATTGATCACTTTTCCGTCCATAGCCTGTCCACAATTGGTCCAGTTATGAGATTTTTTTGGTCCAAAATTAGTCTTTTTGTCAACAAATTGGACGTCCACATTACATACATTTTGTACGTACATAATACATTATATTAGGTCATACCATGTACGTACAATGTATATTCAGTATGGACCGAAGCTGGAGGTCATGTTTGATTGCTGCTGCCGACTGATCTATGGTCAGTATACTAAAGCGGTTGCCTCAGTGAAAGCAGTTTGTAAATGCCTGGCGTAATTCCAAATGTAAAAAAATGAATCGCATAGTTATTAGCTGATTTGTGTGTTGTATGTCAAATTGATTAGCTAATATGATATGGGTTTAATTTTTTTTACATTCAGAGCTACGTCACATTTCTATAAACTTCTGCGAATGAGGCAACCGTTTTAGTAAACAGACCGTGTGCTGTCTGGCGTTTTCCCTCAAAACTGAAGAGTCGAATGCTGAAGCATTATGCTTCCCATTGTTTGTTGAATATAGAAATTATTGTTTTTAGTTAACTTGATATGGAACAAGAAATTAAGAAATTTTATTTTAACTGTTACATACAAATTCAAAATAAATCTTATATAGATGTAGTGTTGGGTGAAAACTAAAAACAATATATTTTAAATATGAATTAATTTATTTTAAAAGTTAGGTCGAAAGAAGATAAAAGTAGACTTATTCTTTTTCATTTTTTGCCCTCTCTGCAGCTCTTTTAAGCCATTTCGAGATCTCCACCTCTACATCCTTGACAGTAGCTTGTTTATGAAGATGCATAGCAGATTCTACAAGAAATGTTATATAGTATAATTAGGTATTTATACCTTATGCAGCACAAAATGTACCTATCAACAAATTATTCATCTTAAGAATTTTAAAAGATTCTTTCTGTCGCTTTCCCAAGTAGCTGAACTTTGATGCGAAGCTATTTGTAATTAATGTTCTCCCAGCCCTATAAATAAAGTCATACAAATGCTTCCCTCCTAATTGAGATACTTCATGAACCTACAATTAATAATGCAATGTATATAAATTTGCAGCAATTCAAGAACTACTCACTGCTTTTTTAAATGCTTTCTCATTTTCAATGAAGTAAGCTTCAAATTCTTTTAGCTTCTCGACACCATCAATGGGTAGGTTAAATTTAAGGGAAATGGATTCCGCATCTCCTGTTTCTACGTCAACCTGATGGTTTCTCAATAATACAGTCTCCATTTTAATTAAACTTTCCTTTATGTCCGTTACTACCAGCTGTAATAACTCTTGCTTTCTTGTGAGCCTTAACAATAGGTCTGCAATAGTAATCATAAACCAGTGGAGTACAAAAGAAAAAACTTATTTTAGCACTTACTATAAACATCTTTAACTCCAATTTCTTTTTGATTTGGTGTTTCTAGTGTATGGACAACGGTTTTGTCACAATTTTTGTCAAGCATAGGCTGTTGTACTTCGATATAAGTAGGTTGTTGATCATTGCGCACTTGAAAAGTGTTTGCATTTATTTTTTTAAATTATAGGATATATTATAGGAATACCTTTTTGAGTTTTTCTACAAATTGGAGATGGAGCCATAAATTTTGAGGAAGATCCGTTAGGATTTATATCTTGATACGAATCAGAATCAATTGCACCTTGAAGTGAAGACGAATCTTCTACATTGTTAATCAATTTCTCTGTAAAAGCAAATTGCAGTTAAAAATCCTGATAACAATAAAAAAGATTTCAAATTTTTATTGATTATAGTTTTATTACACAAATATATATACCTTGCAATCATAACATGAACATTACTTACGGATGAATGCTGGCTCAGGTGGTGGATCTGGGAGTGATACAGCTTCATAATCATCTAAAAAAGAATTTTCGTTTATTAGTAATACAAAATTATAACACAATATACCATAAATATTGTTACGAAAAGGTATAATGGTAAATTCTTGCCATGTTTCACTAGGCATTTCACTTTTCTCAATGGCCTCTATTAACTTTTTGCTGTTTGGTGGGTATGGAGGCCATTTACATTTATTACCCACTAACCATCTAGATGGTACTGCCTCAACCGCATCATTGTCCTCGGGAAATTTTATTACGGACCATGTTACTTTTGCAGACATGATCTCTATGATGAATTACTGTAAATAAATGCCAAAACAAGTATTTTTCCACAAATAACAAAGTGTACTTATAAGCGACAAAAACAAAAACAATGCTCACAGCTAATAAAACAATAACTAAAAAAAAATTTTTCAACAAAAGATTCAAACTTATAAAAAACTAATGTAAAAATGGAAACACAGCAATTTTATCATTTACAATAACCTTAACAAGTTTATTCGAAATGTTCTTAATATTCCATATATTAAGGGATCCTTCCCCACTTACAAAATATATTCCCAAGGATGAAGATTTGCAAGGTTTTAGATACACATCACTTCTTTCCATGTACTTGAACCCGATAATAAATAACTCGTCATCCTTTGAAACAAAGTTTTTAATACATATAACGTTACCATCATTCAGACAGCAACAATTATCACCCATTGAAAGCTTCAAGGTGTAATTTTGAAATTGAATTTGCTTATATTGTGTCAATACGCCGTTACCAATTAAAGGTCCATTATTGTGTTCCATACTGGGTATAGGATAGCCACAGCAGAAAGAATTTTCTACAATTACACAAGAGTCTTGCTCAAACTTTCTTTTAATAATTTGGGATAAGGGTTTGTCACCTTTTCTAATAATCCTTTTGAATGACTGGAGATAATTTTCTAAGGGAAAACTGCAAAAGTTTTGCAAAACTCCAAATTGTTTGCTATCTGCAAAAATGTGAAGTAAATTATGTATATTGTGTGATACATTTTGTTCGCCATAGATAAGTATAAATGTTTTTACAAAATATTTAAGTAATGAATCACTATAATCTCCGAAGTGCGATAACAGCTTTGTGTTGGATAAAATTAAAGTAGCTATATGCAGGCTTAAAAAATTTGTGTACATATCTAGCGATAATATTGAACGCAGAATAACTGGGCCTGTATATAATAAAAACTGCCGATATTCTGTTGCTTTAAATCGATTTACTTCAGATAAAGATCGCGGTTTACGAGCAAATTCACAAGGTGAAAATGGTCTTTGTTTAATTAATGCTTGTGATATATTTTGAACTTTTATGTGCTGCAATTTTGTCGGTGGTTTTCCAGTAACCCACATTAACAAAAGCTTTCTCATCACACCTAAACAAATGAGGTGCATATAATCCAATGGAAAAGCAGCTATCATATTAAGACCAGGAATTTCTCTACCTTGTTTCGGAATTCTTGGTTTGTTCGATGTTTAAGGTTTGCTATTTGGGGAAAACACACACGATTTTCTACAAAATTACCTACTGTGTAACATTTTGTACAGGAACTGTAACCAGCGTGACCTTTCGTCTTTTTTATAAACGCCTTTGCTGGAGCGTCACAAACAAATGCTGCTATTTCAAATGGAAATATTTTACCATTAAAAGTAAAGCCGTTGTTTGTTAAGAAAATTGCTTCTTGAACAAAATCATTTAAAAATATATTTGGTTCTTTAGGTTTGTCAAAACCTTGATAAACACCAATTAATTCGACATTGTTAACATTACCTTGTAAATTACACAAAATTAGCCAGAGCTGATTGCTGCTACTTTTTTCAATAGGCAGACCATCGATATTAACACATATCTTAATTCCACTGGCAGGTGTTAAATGGGCTAAATTATTCTTAGCCAACAATTTTGTAACTGCTTTAATAATTCCAATGTGGAAGTACTGACCTGGTTCAATTGTTTTGATATGCAACTGTCGAGGTGTGTCAAGTAATGTTCGTGCATTGCTTGGGAGTGTAGCATCAAAAAACATTTTTAGCAATAGAAGTAATGCATTTAATGCGACATGAGGTATATTAAATTTAATGGCCCAGCAAGCTAAATGAGACTGAAAATTTTCACTGGCATGATCATTAGTAGTGGTAGGGAAATTAAACGTGGATGACTCTGGAGACGAATCACGAACGTTATTATTAGATTCAGTATCGGAACTAAATAACGAAAATTCATCACTATGCACTTCCACGTCAATACTGTCATCAACTACAGAATGTAAGGGTTCTACATTGCTAATATCATCAATAATAGCTAACGAATTGGGTACATCAAGATCGGAATTGGGTATATTATCAGCCACTTGCGGGACATCATAAGAAATCATTTCGTCGGCCAGATCGGTTCGTGTTCTCGCAATTCGATACTGGCTCCGAGATGCACAAACAGAATTTCTCTTTCGGGTACGTTACGCTAACAAGCTCCCCAGGTATGATCATGAAATTGATAGAAATGGATAGAGGACACTTTAATAACACGTTTAGAATAAAAAAATTTGCGGAAGAGGGCCTAAATTTTCCACAATCTTAATTAAAAGTTCACCTCATTTTCTGGAAATCTGGTGTTATTTTACGTATATTTTGTAATTCTTAAGTTGGCGAAACTGAAAAATTTTATGTGACAACTCTTTTTCCACTAATAAACACAGGTGACAGTAAATTTGTGTAGGGGGTTATGTTAACTTCTTCGTCTACTAAAATGAAATGTGCTGGATTTAACGTGTATATTAATAGAATGTAATAAAAGTAGTACAACAGGTATAATATACAATACAATTTTAGGTTTTGTTCGACTTAAACACCAAATAAGCGACACTTCCATGTGACTGACATTTTAATAACACCACTTTTTGAAACTTATACAATCTAAACTTGAATGCATCAGGGAAGAAGGATGTCGTAGAGAAGGTTGCATGTGGCAAAAATCGATTTCTTGGTATCGCTCACCGAGAGGGGAAACCCGGGCACTTCCTGCATGTTTCATATGAATCGCTGCTTAGCATCCACCGCCTAATACGTTCGAGAGGGGAAGGAACATCTCTCGCATTTCCCATGGATCGCAGCTACGTTAGCGATCGCCGCTTAACTTGGAACGCCTTTTTCGTATCCATCGCCGCTTAACTTGGAACGCCTTTTTCGTATCGATCGCCGCTTAGCATCCACCGCCTAATACGGTCGAGAGGGGAAGGAACATCTCTCGCATTTTCCATGGATCGCAGCTATGTTAGCGATCGCCGCTTAACTTGGAACGCCTTTTTCGTATCGATCGCCGCTTAACTTGGAACGCCTTTTTCGTATCGATCGCCGCTTAGCATCCACCGCCTAATACGGTCGAGAGGGGAAGGAACATCTCTCGCATTTCCCATGGATCGCAGCTACGTTAGCGATCGCCGCTTAACTTGGAACGCCTTTTTCGTATCCATCGCCGCTTAACTTGGAACGCCTTTTTCGTATCGATCGCCGCTTAGCATCCACCGCCTAATACGGTCGAGAGGGGAAGGAACATCTCTCGCATTTTCCATGGATCGCAGCTATGTTAGCGATCGCCGCTTAACTTGGAACGCCTTTTTCGTATCGATCGCCGCTTAACTTGGAACGCCTTTTCCGTATCGATCGCCGCTTAACTTGGAACGCCTTTTTCGTATCGATCGCCGCTTAACTTGGAACGCCTTTTTCGTATCGATCCCCGCTTAACTTGGAACGCCTTTTTCGTATCGATCGCCGCTTAGCATCCACCGCCTAATACGGTCGAGAGGGGAAGGAACATCTCTCGCATTTCCCATGGATCGCAGCTACGTTAGCGATCGCCGCTTAACTTGGAACGCCTTTTTCGTATCCATCGCCGCTTAGCATCCATCGCCTAATACGGTCGAGAGGGGAAGGAACAAAACATGTAGGGAACTGCTTACTACTATTATGATATAATTAAAAACACATGTAGAATACTTGTACATCATTATTTAATGTTTATTATATCGTGAAAAAATAACATAACCTCTTAAGAAATTAAAGTTGGCACCGAGGAATTTTAAGAACACTATAACCAACTTAAAATCAACAATGTAATTTGAATAATATAACCTCACTTACGACGAAATGAAGTGAACTTTGAATGAAGATTGTGGAAAAAGTAAGGCTTCTTCCGCAAATTTTTTAACTGATAACGTGTAATTAAGGTGTCCTCTATCCATTTCTATCAATTTCATGATCATACCTGGGGAGCTTGTTAGCGCAACGTAACCTCTCTTTCTTTTAGAAGCCATTATAAAAAGAAATCGTACTTATGCACTTACCGCCAACAAATTTGAGGTTACGTACAAAATACACCGCAAAAATACTTCATACAGCGCCTGCAACAAATTATTTAAATTAATTCCTCATTTTAACTACTTGCAATTATTATTTATTTACCTGTACAAGTGTTGTAATCCTGAAAATTACCGCCAACAAATTTGAGGTTACGTACAAAATAAACCGCGAAAATACTTCATACAACGCCTACAACAAATTATTTAAATTCATTCCTCATTTTAACTACTTGCAATTATTATTTGTTTACCTGTAAAAGTGTAATCCATAAAATAACTACACTACAACAAAACAAAGCATTAAACAAATGGAACCTGTAAAACACGTAACGGGACGAGTGTCGAGTTCTACCAACTACGAAAAAATTAGCCGCCGCTACCAACAGTGTAAACTGTAAACGCGAATAGTAACACAAACCGAAGATATGGCCATTGAATTTATAACTATCAGAAGCGCAGGTTAAATGGCAGGATATGTGACTGTTTTCAATAGTTTAAATTACAAGACGTAGATGTCTCTACCATCGAGAAAGATGAATAATAATGTCAGTTTTTTTACCTTTGTTAATTATTATACAGGAATCTGTAATGAACCCACTATCTCGATTTGTAATTGTTGTATACAGAATTCTAGATACCCAAGAAACGTACCTACTTATAAGGCATTTATGTGGCACACAGGATGTTGAATGACGTAAGATAAACATTCTTCCTTTCATGAATCGTGACCTTACTTAACATTCCTTAAGGAAGATTGAATTACATTTGAACAGGAAAGCAAAAAATACGCAGGCATCCTTGATCACTGTAACAGAAATTAAATGTACCTACCTATCTATTCTTAATTTTTGTGTGTGTCGGTTAAACCGTTGCCACCGGTTAAACTACCTAGGACAGGGGTCGGCAACCTATTGAAACGGAAGAGCTAAAAATTACAATTTACAAAATTTCCCAATTCTTAAAGAGCCACAAATAATTTTTGATTCAATATTATAGTTTTTGGCTATATACAGGGTCCTGCAACAGTCCGTCGGTTTTTCCTACATAGCTGATAGATACCTGGTAAAAATATTGGTGGTTGCGGATATACAGAAATTATTTTTGAATGTACAGGGTGTTCCATTTTTACGATGTCAATTAATAACTGATCTTTTTAGATAGAACATCCTGAATATTTGGTTGTTTCAATGCCGTTTGTTCAAAGTGCTATAACTATTCTTTTTCAAATGGAACTACCACTATTTTATTTCGCTATTCGCTTTTGTCTTCTCTTAAATGTTTATAAGGGGTGCCCTGTGCTTAAACTCCGCAGTGTTTAGGTTATTCAATATTTTTCACAAGAGTACCTACTCATTAATTAATTACGTGTTTATACATCGGAGTAGGCTGGCTATAATAAAAAAAACAAAAGAATACCAGAAAGTAAACAAGTGTAAAAAATTAGATAATTATTTGCTGCAAGTATACTTTTGATACAAAATAAGATTAATTAAAAAGGCGAATTTCGAACAAATGAACTAATTTCTTTAGATAAATACGGAGAGCCGCAACTTTATAGGTATCAAAAGAGCCGCAGGTTGCCGACCCCTGATCTAGGATCACACGTCACACCTGGCAATTTTGATACAAAATAAAAAGGTCGTTAACCTCTTTTCTTTTAAATTCTGACGTTTGAAATTTGTTCTCAATGGTTAATCGATAACTTATAGATAATTATCGATTAATAGATAGTGAATCGATAAATTTAAAAAAAATGGTCGACCGGTCAACAAAAAAAGAATTTTTTGCGCATGGGATTTACACAATATATATTCTGACTATAATAAGCAAAAATAAATAAAAAGTGCGATTAAGACATCGAAAATATTTGCTTTTACAAAAGTTACAGCGATTTGATTGAAAGCTTTCAGGGGCGAAAATTAAAGCTGGAATCTTTGTTTTCCCTAAAAAAAAAAGAAAAATGGAGGGTGATATTTTTCCGCGGTTACTTAGCAAAGAGGAAAAAAAAATCCTGGAACAGTTTTAAGGCAATAGTCCATGGTTTCCCGTTCAGTGTTTCCTGGGAAACCATAGAGCTGAAAATTATGACGAGCTGACAGGATTTGGTTTTGTATCATGGGGTATAGAATGTCTCTAAAGAATAAAGATGCACAGGTTACATTCTCATTTAGATCAATTTAAGGATAATATGGGAGCTTATTTGGAATAAGGACAACACTTTCTCGAGACAATGGAACTTAGGCACCTTCCCAAGGCCAGGAAGTTGGAAGCATGATGGAAGATCAGATTCAGTTGAACATGACAAAAACAGCAAAACTGTTCCATTTTTAAACATTTAGACTCTAAGATAAACAAATTATAAATGTAGAAACGTTACCATTTAATAAATCATGCCTATGTAAGTAGGATTCTATAGGTATTTTTTTTTTTTGGTTTTTTGCATTTTTTTCACACAAAAACAAATACATAACCATTTTTTGTTCTAATTCTTATTTGTGGCTATAGAAGCAATAAAAATAAGGTATATATGTCCCATGCTCCCGATGCGATAAACCTATAATTACCGATAATCTATCGATTAATCTGTAGATGTAATTTATCGAAAATGTTAAAGGATTGGTCGATAAACCTATAATTTCCGATAATCTATCGATTAATCTCACAACTAAACTATTAAGATAGATAATTATCGAGAGAATTTTTAACGACATAAACTTTTCAATGTTTAGGTATACCAGTTTACTTCCAACAAAAGCGATGTAAGAGCATTATTGAGTTGCCATATGATCACAATTCACAACCTACTGCTGTACTCATTTTTGAGGATTATCGTCCACTTGATCACCTTTGATTTCAGACAACTTGAGCATCAAAAGATCCTGTTTTATTTAAATTATCTCTCGCAATATCAATACCAAAAAAACAAAAATGTTTGCGAGTGTACGCATGGATGATGTAATATATCGATTGAGAATATATATCGATGAGATTTATGAAAAAGTATCGATAGTTTTCTCTTGATAATTTCCGCTACTTATTTATTAATCGATAAATATCAGAGATAGACAATTTTCGTGGCAATAATAATCGATTATTATCAGCAGCTAACAATCATTATTAATTATTTTCAAAAGTTATCGATAATTATAAAAAGTTATCGATAATTATCAAACGTTATCGATCATTATCGAAAATTAGCCTTACGATTTATCGATAATTGTCGATTATTATCGAAAGTTAACGATAAGTGATTAAAGTTATCGATAATTATCGATAGTTATCAATTAATGATTAATCGATAATTATCAGACTGAACAGACTTATCGATAAATCGATAACAATTTCATTTATCGCTCAGCTCTAGTAGGTATACGAATTCACGTAAACTGGGACCGATTTATTTGTGCACAATGCTGCATGGTTATAAAAAAAGCTGATTCGAGAAATTTAGTTATCAAATGTGAATGTGGAAATGATGTAGCTGCCTGCTTGCAACGGACAATATTTTGCCTTCAAATTTTTTTTGATCGTTTTTTAATAACAAAATCTCCCGCTTTCAGTAAAAATGTGGAACCTGCCTATTTTACTGCCTGTGAATAGAATGTATGAAATTGCATTCCTTCAAGGACAAGGACTGCAAGCTTCGTTCGTCTAAATGTATTATTATTTACATTACAAATTTACGCAATGCTTCTTAAGGGATCTATTTTTAGAACATTCCAATCCTATTTATAAAACCATTCCAATGATAACACAAAAAACATCCGGAGTTCCTGACATCTGACGATTAAAAAGGAAAATATTCGAATGGTCAAAATAAATGGTTTGTAATGCTGCCATCTAATGTCAATGTAACGCTCCACTTTCGATCGCCCACGGACTTTCAAACGATCGAACTGCTCCTAGCGGCGGCCAGTTGGCACATGGTCACAAACTGTTATATGGGATCCGCGCTTCTGATAGTTATAAATTCAATGATATGGCGTACACTGAACGAACGGTGTTGTACCAACATATAGGACGTCTTAACACGTACGTACGATGGATGTACAAATTTGGTCATAAGTCTTACGCAACAACAATAACTCATAAATGGACGTACACGGTACATACGTGTACCTTACGTACATGGAACGTGTGCTGTTGTACGTATGATGGAAGTACATATTTAGTCCAAGGACGTATGTACTAATAACAGCTTAATAACGGACGTACATAAAACGAACTGTGCTATCTGGGTTACGAATTAGGAAAACCTAATTCGGAGTAGCCGGCAGAATGCTCGAAACTGGTCTAAGGTAATTTCCATCTCTACCACAGATGAAAAATTCACCTCAACCCAGGTTCGAACACCCGACCTCCGGATTTATAACTTAACGCTCTACCATTGAGCCATAATGCCGGCCCCACTCGAGAGATATCGATACGATTATACTCCTTCTGTATGAATTGTTTAATGTTTATATCAACGTTTGATACACCATCTATCAGGAGGTGGAACACCGTACTTTGTTTGAAATGCACACTGAACAACTGTCGTCAATAATAAATTATTAACTTTTTGAGAGTAAATACTTTTTTTTATTAAACCACAAGATTAATTTTTAAGGGTGGAAATATTCTGAAAGAATGTGCCTAAGCCTCTAACAATCATTACTCATCTCATCTGAACCAAACTTTACTCACTTTAAGCTTTAATATGTAGTTTTATGGGTTCTGGAAAAAAGGAATAGGTTTCACCCCTAAAAATGAAGAGCGCCCATCGGCATAATATAGATTTTGAAGTGGAGGGTAAGTTGAACGTAATTCCAAATTTCCATGCAAATCGATGGATTTTGAAAAAATTGCCAGGTTTTATACTTATTTTAAGCTTCGTTTCATGTACTAATTACAATACCTATTCTTAAATTCTGAGAGTCTATAAAGGAAACTAAATATATTTTTGTTTTTCATTCTTTTGCAGATTAAAGAAGATGACATTGTCTCGAAGATGGTTTGCCAAAGATGTTGCGAAATTGCAGTTAAACTGCATAGGTACCGTTCCAATGCTCTTAATAATGACAAATTGCTAAAGGTAATAACTTAATTTACAATGTTTAGATGTCACATGTTTTCTTGTAGGCACAATATGGAATACCACAACAGTCACCGACCGAGGCATCGACTGAAAGTCCTTTCAGTTTGTCTAATGGGCACACCAAAATGGAAGATGAAACTGATTCCTCCTTGCAGAGCATTATCAATGAGAAATGTGAAATGAAAGGCGTTCAGCAAGAACCCGCGAAAATATGCAAAGATGTAGCACCAGAACCAAAACCTCCACGTGTAATTTACAAGCATCCCTCGGTGCAGAAATTATATAAATCGTACCCTAATCTCATTGTTTCACAGAAAATCTTTTCTGACGACTTATCACCTGTGATATCATTAGATGAATCTGAAGTATCAGATTGGTACGAGAGCCAATTGGAAAAAATGAAAAAGAGATTGTCGCATATTACGATTAAGAAAGTTGCTAATGATGATGGCTCTATGGGAAAGTGCAATGGCTCTTCTCACGATATAGTCTCACCAATACCTGCTGTTATAAACAATAACAGTGTGTTAGATAGGCGACCTAGCACAACTTCTACATGTAGTAAAAATGACACATTGTCAAGTAATGATGGAATTAAGTCGGTACAATCCAAAGCATCGGATAATCTAAAATCTAAAAAACCGACTGCTAGAAAAAGTACTACAACAATCGAGGTGAATGTACCCCAAGAAAATCGGAAAAGGAGTTTATCTAGTTGTAGCGGTTGGTCCATGGATGACCACTTTGATGATGCTCTCAGTACTTCTAACCTGTCAATCCATTCGAAAGAGAGCGATAGTGATCAACCTAAGAAAAGGCCTTCCTTGTCATCATCACTTCCTGAAAAAAAAGATATGAGCAGGACATCTTTCGATTCTAAGTTTGATTTCCTTGATGATGTCTTTACAGATGTCAAACCGCATGAAAAACTTTTGTTAAAGACTGAACCTAATTCATCATCCCATTTTAAAATCGATTTAGCAAATGATTTGCCCACTTTTAAAATCAGTTCAGCAATGAATTTGCCTAATTTTTCATCCAATTCTAAAATTGGTTTACCAAATAATTTGCCCACAGAAAAAATCAATTTACTAGACAGGTGGAAGTCGCCTGACGAGAGTTCGTCATCCCAAAAACAGACCCCTGTCATTTTTCAAAGGGCTAGAAAAAGAACTGCTGCACGTGTAGGATCTTCAGCTACAAATAAAATCAGCAAAACTGATAAAGTTGTTAAAAAGAAAAATAAACGATATTTTAATAAGGACATGCTGACTGATTTTAAGGAGCTCGATTCAACGAATCGCAACCACATTGAAAGTAGTTTTGATAGCGATACCGTTTCAACAATCGGTGTGGTGGCTGGCAGATCAACATCGGATCAAGATAGTTTATTTGTATTAACATCCGGAAAGACTTTGGCCGTTTTTATTTGTGCTGTGTGTAGTTTGGTTTGTGATACTAAAAGGCAACTCGTCGACCATGAGAAAACACATCTTACATGCAAATTTTGCAAAGTGAGGATAAAGAATTTGCAACTGCTGATAGAACATCTTAACGACACTTGCATTATTAATGTAAAGAAACATGATGCGCGCATACAATTGCTGCGAGTGGATGATAATCCGGCAATGGTCGAGAAGTATAAAGAAGCTTTTCAGGCTGACACTGCCTTGTATGAAGATCGAGACGAAGATACTAAAGATGAAGGCATAAATCATGATGATACATTTAGTAATGATGATTTTGTTCCTGACCTAAAGGAAGAATGTGATATGAGTTTGATCAAACATGAAGAAGTAAAAATTGAAGATACTAATGAAAATGATATTAATGATATTATTTGCCTGTCTGACAACGAGGAAGAGGATGGTGTTGAATATTCAGTCATTCAAAGGCACACTATCGTACCCGAAGAAGAAGAGGAAATACACATCGACGACGAACTCAAAATAATAAATCGTACCGATGATAACGATATCTTTTTGTTTGATGCAATGCAAAGACATCATTCTAGCGAAACAGAAATGATTAAAACCCTATTCAAAAAATATTATCACGGATTAATCAAATTTGACAAACGTTGTCAGACATTCAGAAACACAAATAGATGTGTGAGACGTACATCGAATAATTTAATTCTTCTGGAACGCATGCTCTCCGAGTTAACCGTTTACATTGTAGCAGTCAGTGTGGAAAGCCGACCCAACATAACTGCGCGCTTCAATACTCCCCAGCCGCCGGCTACACGTCCGTTAGAGTACTGGGGACACAAAAAAACCACATGCATAGTCAAACCGATTAAAAGCAAACCCAGTCCCGTTAAATCCAGTGTTGCCGAATCTAAATTGCATGCAAAGCGACCACTTATTGAAACAAAACACATATTAGCAAATATGTCGATAGAAGAAAAAATTATTCCATCACAAATTTCTACTACACAAGCCAAGCCAATTTTGACTTCTAGCTCTAGCATACCCACTTCACTTCAAGTAGTCAATCCATTACCATCCAATTCTTCAACTTCAAGCCCTTTCCAACAAGTATTCATTACTTCTAGCAACATTTCATCAAATACAATAGTCAGTAGCGTTCCTATCTCATTAGTTCCAACTCCTACTGTACAATTACTTCCTAGTGCAAACGTAAATCTTATAAGCACAGTTACCAAAGCTTTAGTTCCGGTTTCTTCCACCATTTCAACGTCGATCGTCTCCAATTTGATTCAACCTTCAAACCCATCGACGTCGGGAATTGAAAATAACAGTGTAATAACTAATAATGTTACACAAAAGAATAAATTTGTGCCGATCGCACCGAAACCTGACAAAAACCACCTTAACTCATCTATATCTGATGCTACAAATACTGCCAACAAGGTGCAAAAAATTGAAGAAGTGAACCTCTAAAATAGGACAAAGTGTGTATTATTTATGTTTACAATTTTAGTACCTAGTATAGAATTATAATTTATGTTATTAAACTTATGCCATTCTGCGTAGATTTTAATTTTGTTAATCATTTATACCAAACACATACTTTCTCATCACATTTAATATACAGAAAGACACTCGCAAACAATATTTTATTTTACCATACACCATCTGACGTCAGAAATTTAGGTAGACCTATTATTAATAGTGTTAATTATAATTGGGAAATTTTAATTATTTTTTATATCTATAATTTACTGGTACAATTCCTCACATTAATATCGCGCCACGTGGACGTGTTCCTGGCCGGCAATCGATTGTTTCATGGGTAAACAATTTTAGGGAACTGGTGATGTGAAGAAAAAAAAAATTAAAATGAGTACGGAATGCACATTGCGTGGCTATGACTGAGCGACCATTAGAAAAGTATGCCTCGACGCCGAACGCGCGTTCCGCCTTCGTCCACTCCATGATGGTGACTACACCACGCGGCGGAAAAACTTTATATGCCCTTCTCTCAAATATACCTATTCCCACTTTCGTCAGAGCAACCGTCGCCTAAGGGCGCCGAATACAAATCGGGAAGTTCCTCTGCCCCACCCTGTATATGTTTCCTAATTAAGTTCATAAGTAATTTTTCGGTAAAACGATTATATAGGTAGGTAGAACAATTTCTTTGATGGTGCACAATTTTTTAATATAATTTTAAAGTGAAAAGAAGAAAATTAAGTAATCTATCAACTAAAAAGCTGAATGAAGCATGTTTATGGTGTGTACAGTGATACGAATCAATAGTTACCCAGCTTCTCTTAGTGCTAGTATTTTGATGGTAAACCTCTGTATCCTGTATCTAAACATGGTCCATTTCTTGAGACAACAGTAAGTACATTAACTTCTTTTTTAAAAGTAAATTTTATTGACAGATTTTTTGAATGTAGCCAAGCAACAAAGTACAGAGAACAAATTATGGTATCAAAGGTAGAAAAACATAAGGTAAGTTCATAGCTCTCCGTTCATACGTTTCCGTTTGTCCGTTAGCCAATCAGAAGACAGCAAATTTTTAAATCGTACGTCGTCCGTTTATGACGGAAAAGTTGGTTGAAGTTGAACATTTACGTTTCCGTTGGTCCGTTTTTAACAAGAGTGAGGTTATGTTTGGTACGTTAACAGTGTTCGCCTATTCGTTCTTCACGGTAATAATCAGATAGCAACGTGTTCTTACTTTCGTACCATTTTTACATACTGAAAATCACGGAGGGTACAGTACAAAATAAAATTTAGGTTATGGTTATACGTTGCAAATGTACAATGTGGACGGATTGCTATGAACCTTAACAAAATGTATTATCCGCTTGACGGACCAACGCAATGGATAGCTATGAACCCACCTTTACACGTAACAAATCCAAACTGTAGGAAAATCAAGTCAGATCTTTTAAATCAGTTTCAGGTCGGCTGAAAAGGGAGTATTGCCAAAGAATACTTAAAAATTACCCACTATTCTCCCATCTTCTTGTTTACAGAAGCTTTGTTAATTTAAACAAATTGTTAATCCTTCAAATCGTTTTGATTAAAACTTACCAAGTAATCTAAAGTACTAGCTCCAACAAACCTCGCTACATAACAGTTTTATAAATGCAATATAAATGTGTTACTTTATTAGTAACATGTTATATAACAAGCAGATAACATGTAAGTTGCTAGTAAATTGTAATTTCCCACTCAGCACAACATAACCAATATATAACAGATAAATCACATGTGATAAAACATCAACATTGTTGCAATGTAACGGGTTTATAACTGTTACTTTGTTGCAATGTAACAGGTTTATAACTGTTTGTACCAATACATTGCAACTGTATAACTTCTATGTAACAAGCACATAGCATTATACAGTCGCATTTGCTATACAGGGTAACCCATATTTTCCACTACTCAAATAATCTGTAAAAAATTGTATTAATAAAAACTTGCAGTAAACGGTATTTATTTCAAAATAAACAAACCAAAATCGAAAGATAAGTACAATTTGAATACATGTTTATATTATCTAATTAAAAAAATGTTCCTAAATTCTAAGTATAAGCTATACAGTATGGCCCATTAGTGCGTGGTTGGAGGATTGTGGGTTTCTTAAAGGACACATTTGAAATTCATTGTTGGAGCATGATGATGGACTTTTACGGCTACAAACTAAAAATATTTTCAACAAAATTGCAATTATTATACAGGGTGAGTTATATCAAAGTTGCAAATGTACTAACCAACGCCGAACGGTCGAAGTTAAACTTTTTTGTGTGTTAACAGGAATCGCTCAGCCAATTTTCAAAATTTGAGTCAAAGGTAACTTGGTTTTTTCAAACGGAACTACCAAGTTTGTTTTATTGCATAAGGTGTAGGATTTGAGTACCTTTCTAACAGTATGAGCATGTCGGTATTCAGCCTTTTACATATGTCTTGTAATTCATCAGTTTCTAATAATCCACAGTGCTTTTCCATTTGCAAAGCCTCTCGATAATTAATAGGCCGTTAAAAATTATAAACACCAATTCAAATTATAAAAACATTTACCCCAAACAAAACAAAATAAAAACTCAAAAACCAAAATAAAACGTCTAAATAAAAAAAAACATTATCTTGAAATGCACTTAATATTACAATAAAACATGTAAAAGATAAATACCAACATGCTTATATCGTTAGAAAAGTAATCAAATTCTACTCTTTATGCAATAAAAAAAAGGGTAGTTCTTTTTGAAAAAATCACGAATTGCGGTTAAACAACTGATTTTAGATATCCTGTGTGAAACATAAAGTCACACTAAAATTGACCAAGGAATTGAAATTTTGTAATAATAGGTATGGGTTCTATTTTAAAAAAATGCAATTGTGATATAAATCACCCTGTATACCTAACAGTTGCAATTTTGTTAAAAATATTTTTACGTTGTAGCCTTAAGAGTCCTTCAACATGCCCCGACAATGAAATATGTGCGTAAATAAACCCATAATCTTCCACCCACGTACTAATGGGCCACCCTGTATAATCATTAATCCACTATTTAAAAATAAAATTCTATAAAACGACCATATCTTAATTATTTCTCGCTGCTGCGCCTTTGGTTTCTCTGGTGAATCTTTGTTTGGCGAAACGAAGCCATTCTCCGCAAAACGTTTCAAACTCTTGTTCTTTCAGTTGCGGAAATGCTAATAGAACAACAGCTAATAACCAAATGCACAAGTTCGGTTCATAAGACAAATATAACTTACCATTTACAATGCTCATGATGGTTAATTTGGAAACTCCAAAATTATTCCGATGCCCCATCCACGAACACTTCATTGCGCATTCATTTGTGAATATTTTCCGTAATAGTCGCACAACATTGTCCTTTGGGCAATTCCCACCAGTGTTTGAAATATATTTCCTCTAAAACAACACAGTACAATATAGTATATATAACTACCATAAAAATTACATTTTCCGTACAAATAAAATTGCTGCTTCTCTGTTGGTCTTTACTAAATTTTCAAAAGAGTTGATTTCCTCAATTGTCCTTAATGGCAAATTGTCTTGAATAACCGTATCTTCTTCATTCAAGGCGGGAGCATTTTTTTCTAATTTTTCCAGTCTGGAGTTAATGTTTTTTAAATTTAAATTGATCGAACCAAACATTCTCTCAATTTTTTGGCAATGCTCTACAGTAAATTATAATATACCATTACAATTATTATATACCATATATTCAAAATATTACCTTTAATAATGCTTTCCAAGACTATTTTGTCAGCTCTCGTGTCGACAGTACTAGACAGTGTAGTGTTATCTGCTATTACGACTGGAGTGTTTTCTATATCAAATTGGCTACAAAAATTCTGATTAGTTCTGGGCCGATTGATACATATAAGCAAACTACCTTAATGGTACTATTTCCCAAGTAGCACAAAATTGTATTTAATATATATTAAATATGTGTGAAAAGATGTATAAAATAGATCTTTAAAATATTCCTAGTAAACTTTTTTCTCATATTAATATAATATTTTTCTTGTATTAAAAAGATATTTAATTCATTCAAAATATCTACAAAATACAAGTTTAAAAAGTATAAAATATATGTTTTTTGTGATTAAAGATATGTTTAATAGATATTAAATACCTCAGAATAATGTATAAAGTATATATTAAATACATTCCTAACATGTGCAAAACATGTATTGAAATAGTATAAAATATCTCTTTTCGTATGATTAAATAGATATTATATATGATATCGAATATATAAAGTACAAATTAAAAACATTTAAAATATGTATAAAACATTTATTAATAAAATATAAAATACCTACATTTTAAGGTATAATTTATATACCTACAGAAAAATATGCAAATAACAAAGAACTTAAAATCGAAATATATAATAAACATAAAAAATAAATGTAAAGGCAAAAAAATTCCAATAGCTAAAAAAAACAAAATATATATATACAATTTATGGATCTTGATCCTCTTGCATTTCTCCAGCACCCGAAGTCGACACACTCGATCTAAACAAATACATCCACATTTAATTCTACGATAATATAAACAAACATATCTAATTCAATTTTCACACACAGGGTCTTCTCTCCATATGCGTGATTAACTTCATTTAAAAAAAATATCCACAAAAATTTACTTGGAAACTTTTTCTCACAATCAAAATGCTCAATGACTTTTGAGGAAATAAAAGACCACATGTAGGAAAAAATCATTATTAAAATGGAATAAAAATTACCTTTTTAAATACAAAGAACCTTGTTGGGCAAGGAAAGATGCTAAGGTGGTTTCAATTTTTTTCCTTAGGTCAGTTTCGTTCTTCCAAACCATCTTCACACATTCTGAAATAACAAGAAACAATTAATATGTACTCTATATTTATTTAGTTATGTTATGTATTACTCAATACAGAGGATTTTTTAACATAGCAATTTATTATTATTATCAAAGATTAAGAAAATCGGATCTCAAAGCCTTCCCCATACATTTATTGTTGTACTATTAAAACACGACTATAGTTTCGGCGATAATCGCCATCATCAGGTGAAGTTAATTATTATTGATGGAAGAAATTGAAGACAGGTTGAAAATGAAAAGAATAGAAGGTGCTGAAGTTACATTTTTGAAAATGTTGGCATATTGGAGATTGCTAAGTGTTGAAACTTAATAGAATTTGAAAATAAATATACTATTGGAGTAGGTATTTACATTAAATTGAAGTGTTTCACTATTAAAAGTTCACATCAAACAATTTCCTACAAGAACAGTGATATGTCAGAATGTCTAGCAAAGACCCAATATAAAAAATATAAACTAGAAAAGAAAAACTTACTGTAAATTAATTCGCACGTGCGCAGCTTGGAGAAACATTCCTTCGGTTCAGCCTGATCCTTTCTCTGTTGGCCTTTCCAACTAAATTTTTGATATAGTGAATGATCCAACAATTGCTTTAAAGCACTTCTAGCACTTTTAGATATATTTGTTTTCTCAATCTTCTGTACCAAAACTTTTGCCTGAAATCAAAAAGACATTCTTAGAAATACTAAAATTACATATAACATTTATATGTATCAACTACTGTACGATAAATAAGAAAATATGGGAAAAGATTACAAATTCACTTATACACCAAAGTGTGATGAATTACTTACAATTGTTGTAGAAAATTCTTTTTCTTTCAACTTTTCCTCAAACGCCTGAAGCTCATCTATGGTTTTCAGCGGCAAACTAAATATCGGCTCCTCGATATCTTCTCCAGGATCCTCAACATTTAGAGCTGGGTCGTTTGCAGGCATTTTACTTGCGATCTCCATACGAATATCTTTTAATTTATTTTGAAAATTATGTACAGTCTCTGAAAATAAAATATATGATTGGTTGTGCATTCACTACAATGCAATGCTTACTTGATAAGTGGCAAAGGCCCAGTGCCAATGATTCCAATGTAATCTTTCCCGATGATACACAAAAGTGTGACTTTTTTGGTATGTCACACTTTTTTTCTGGCACCTGAACCTGTACCTCACGCTCTGGTACTACTAGTTTGGATGTTGAGGGCTCTGCCTGCCGCGGAACCTGATGTTCTGGTAACGCTACTGGTATAGATGGTAGAGTGTTATACAAATTTCTTTTAAATTCTTGGTTCCTTGGAGATTTCCGGGGCGATTTTTTACCCATTTTAGGAGGGGGCGGATATCCCCTATGGCCACCTTCTTCCGATGAAGATGACCGCTTCCGTGAGCGAGCTACCCGTCGACCGGCTCCTCTTTCTTCCGTTTCCGACGCACTAAGACACCGGGCACCTTTCTCTAAACGGATCACATCCATCATGCTACGCTCAAAGTTCTCTAAAATGTATAATAATTAATACAACAATTAGCATCATTTTTTAAATAACTCACCGTAATTTTCTTTATAAATCTCTATGCGAACATGCATCCAATCCTTTTGAGGAGTAGCACAATTTCTTGCCAATTTTGTTACGGTTGCTGCGCCTTTATCAGGGTACAGCGCTGAAGAAGGTGATATGATCCAATTACTCGGGATGGTGTCAAATTCTTCGTCATTATCCCCAATAATTTTTTTAATCACCGTCCACGATATCTGTAAATCCAATAACAAATTCTTAAATACACACCTCAATCAAATACTTAAATATGAAAACTTTTAGTTAAAAAATGTGCTCAACAGTCAACACACTATCGTTAATAAGTACTTTCAAAGTAGGAAGGATACACCCAACGATAACAATTTACTTACTAAATCAATCCATCTTCAATATCCACAAGCGACAAGAAAGGAAGAATAGTATATACAAGTGTAAATGGATTAAAGGTATATAGGTATGTCTAATTATGTTTTTTTTTAATGTTTAAACGCATGTTTATATTGCAAGGCAAAAATGAATAATTTATCGATAATTTATCAGTTGGTGTGAAGTAACGGAAAAACTACATATTCCTCCTCAAATGGTAATCGAACAAATTTAAAAACAATATCTGTCACTCTCCATATTTCTCGATGTGACAAATTATTTACTTTAAATATGTTGAGGTTGGAGCTGGGACATAGTGGTTCAGAGTACAAGTTGCTCTTTTCTAAGTACCTTCTGCCTATTATAACTTCAGATGATAATTCATCTGAAAAAGCAATATTTTCCACGACAATCACATCTCCATTCTGTACACAACAACAATCATCTGCACTGTCAATAGATATTTTAAAAGAATTGAAAATAATCGTTTTAAATTGGGCCTCACGACAAAATGGAAGTAAAGGGCCATTGTGATGTGGGGTTTTAAAACGAGGAAAAGAAATTGGTGGTGACTGTTGATACATATTCTTCAAATGGCTGGACGAAAATAATTCCATTATTCTGCGAGCAATCTGGTGCAAAGGTTTTGCTTTTCCCCTTACTAATTTTTTAAAAATTTGCAGAAAATTTTCAAAAGGGAAGCTCGAAATGTCATTAAGGCTAAAATTATGAATAAATTGACTAAAATGGTCAGCATCATCCACTAAATGTATTAGATTATGAAAATTGTGCGTTATCAATTTAGGGCTGTATAAATTTGATGTTAATTGAACGAAGTGAATTAACAATTCTCTAGCATACTGGCGCATAGTGTGAGATGAACAGAATGATGGACTTAATAACACAGTCATGGCGATATGAAGGCTTATAAAGTGTACATATTGATCTGTTGGCAAAAAAGATTGTTTTAAAACAACTGGAGCATAGTACAAAAGGAAAGAATGCAATTCGGTTGCTTTCCATCTAGGTAATACTTTCATCTCTCTTGGTTTTCGAACAAATTCTGAAGGTACATAATTTTTAAGACTTAACAGGACATCTGACATTTTAATTCTTATTTGGATAGCCAACAAAAATGGTCTGGGACCAAACGTCCACAATGACAAAAGTGTTCTTACAACTCCCAAACAAACGAGATGCATATAGTCTAGGACAAAAGATTTAACAAAATCTAATTGTGGAAGTGCAACAAGGGGTGTAGTACGATCCTCAGGTTGAAAATGTGTGTCAATTCTATCCCTAAAGCCTGCATCGGTTCGCAAAGGACAGTCTAACTGTGTAAATATTCGACGATTTTCAAACGTTTCGCCCTCCACGGTACAACGAGTGCAACTAAAAAATCCTGTATGTGTAATAGTACCTAGAATATAAGCCTTAGCTGGGGCATCGCAGCAAAATCCTAATAGGTTCACATTAATAGTATTGTTATGGAAATACACCCCATTATTCAAAACATCGATTAACTCTTCTAAGAATTGAGTTAGATACAAATTTAAATCATGCGGTTTTCCATCCCCAAAATAAATCCCAATTGGAAATACCTTCTTTTTTAACTCTGGTATCGACAGAACCTCCATCAAAATGGGCCACAGCTCACCTTTGCCACTTTTGAACAATGGCAAACCATCAACATTAAACAATATGTATAGATTGCTGATTGGTTGCGACAATACACTTAATGCAAGATTTAACTGAAATTTTAACCCAAGATGGAAATATTCACCAGGTGGACAAACGATTATGTTTAGGTCATTTCTAGGGGTTTTCAATATTGTCCTGGCATCTGTAGGTAAATTAGAAAAACATTG
The DNA here is from genome assembly GCF_008802855.1 of Photinus pyralis. Taxonomy (NCBI): domain Eukaryota; kingdom Metazoa; phylum Arthropoda; class Insecta; order Coleoptera; family Lampyridae; genus Photinus; species Photinus pyralis. Next base: position 27,255,379 of record NW_022170249.1, read on the forward strand.
CGGATGAACTGTTTTTAAACCTTTGCACAATTTTGATAAAGATGAAAGAGATATATTCTCTTCCAAAGCCCAGTGTCTAAGAAACGTGATGGCTGCCGATGGTTTTGTTGGATTACCATCTTCGCTCTCGGATTCATCAGTTGATGTATTTACGTCATCAAATATAACATTAATTTGAGGGATTTCGTGTGCATCCTCAGTATCATCATTTGAATCACTATTGTACAAAACAGGTGAATTGAAATCAAAAATTTCATTTACTACTGTTTCATTACAGTCTCCAGTGGGGTCTGTATTTGAACTACTTTGTGTTTCTTGTGTTAGCGAAACAAAATCAGGATCAATAGGTGAAGATGAGCATAAGGTAGTTGGGTAACAAGATGTGCCTGAACGTGAAGATGGTCCCGGTTCATCACAAAATGACGACGCTTCTGTTGAATCTTCACTTTCATTTAATCGTTTCCATTTGCCAGTTTTGGACAGAAGGTGATATGATTTTCTATGCCGTTTTTTGTCCATAATGAGAAATCATATTAATATTCCTGAAAGTGAAAGTAAAGTCAATTTTGATTCGACCTTAATTTGGGTATAAGCCAACCCCACATCCACATGTAACATACATTTAATACTCGCTTTAAGAGACATTTTATGCAAAGGGTATAATTTATTTTCAACGTAGATGATTCTTATATGTTTATGTGCGAGTTGTGGTGGCATAGTGCAGAAGCAAGCAACTACTGATTTTCATTTGGGATGTGATTTATTACGGCTCGCAACCTCACAAGCTTTCTCATAATTTAGGTGTCGCCAGACAGGCGATGTAGCACTGTATCTAGTAATTCATTATAACCAACTTTATAGTTATTGAGGCAGCGGTTTAGCCAAATTACCTAAATTATAATTATATTCTCGATTTGATTTCTTTCTATGCTGCTCGTGTGGGTACTAAATAGAATCAATTCATTTCATTATGAAAAAATGAGCTCAAAATTCGTCCAATATTGCCACTAATTACATAAGTTCAATTAAACTTCAATATAGAGGAAGTTTCAAATATAAATAGGTATTTGAATATTTTGCCTGCTCTCTGAATATGGTAAATTTGTCAAATTTGTCAGGTAGCATAGCTTTGATCCAATTTCAACATTATCGCAGTGGCAATATGCAGAATTCAACGCATACCTTCGACTACCAACCATACCCACCACCAACTTAAAACTTCCATCAAAGTTCAACATTATCAAACAAGAGTTCAGTTGTAAATCCCCAAGATTTCTAGCGTTGCCCCCAGCATTTCCTTAAATTTCCCCAAATATACTTCCCTATACAAACTTTTTATTTCCATAAAATTTCCTCTTACATTCTTATACGAGGGACAAAAATTTCCCTCGTGATCAACCCATCTAAGTTCTCTACTACATTCTTTAGCAATGGATCAGTCCTAAATTATTTTACAGTCGATACTCTCGCTAACTCACGAGACTACGATTTTTCTGAGTTACGTATAATTCCACTTGGGCATAGTTCGAATTATAGCGGTCTTTCTACTTTCTAAATTAAATTCGACTTACACATGATGCAACAGTGAGATGCTGAACCGGATATGATTCACAGGCACCTTGCGGCCTGTACACTGAGGTTCGTTGAGAAAACTTCAAGATGTAAAGGTAAATACTTCGACTATTATTGAGGTAAAAGGCATATTGATTTCGAATTATCAACTGAACCACAGACCATCAAGGGCACTGAAGGTAGAGGTTATTTATGTTTCTTTTGACTATAGGTAAAATGATAACCATATTATTTCGAGTATGGTTATTTTTTCAACTTAAGACAGGTTTTTCCAAAGGGATTGAAAATAAATTGAGATATTGAGTGATCCATGTTCGAGTTAACGACAGTTGACTGTATTTGTTTAGTTTGAGGTTATGTGCTTAGCGCCTTAAAAATATGACCAAAGTTGCAGCATTTTCAATTAAAAATTATGAATGGTACTTACGTGCTTCAGCTCACCGTCCATCTTTGAAATCACTCAAGTCCTATGTACAAATCACTAAACGTAAAACACTAATTTACGAGCTAATTTATATACAACAATAAAGCAAATACAAGAAGCAAAGTGTAAACTAGTAACATGAAGCCGTGACAATTACAGGTGACACTGTCAAAACAGTATAATTAATAATTATAGCACGGAGTGCACCGCGTCGTTTTGAAGGCTTTCTATTGGCCAGTTTGGAATTTAGCTCCAATATGGCGACCGGAACCAACGACCAATCAAAAACGAGATACCCTGTTGTCGCCACTGTCTCTATAAAGTCACTGTAAACAATACAATAGGGGGTTTGTTGTCGAGTTCGGGAGTTGGGATGGAATGCAAGGTCGTGTTTTGCCAGAAATTCTTATGCAAATTTGTAGGTAATGACTTACGGACAACCCAAACCGCTTTCACTTAAATTACCTACAGCTACACAAAACACTAAACAGTACACAGTACAAAGGAAAGGAACTATAAATGAATCACATAACATCTAGCGTTGAAAATATTTTCCTGGTTTTCACTTATTATTATTATTAGGGAATTCAAAGGTTTAAAATAGGCACTTTAAATATATTAAATAGAACTTTTATTAAAGATTTATATGAAGTTTTATAACGTATTAAATATAACTTTTAAAGGTATTAAACACATTCACCAACTTCTATTAAACACATATCCAAAAATTTAAAAAAAACATGTATTTGTAGGTGATTGTAGAACACCCTGTACAGATTGATTGTGAAGTTAGCAATGTATGAAAAGGACGGAAAAATAGACGTTGTGAAAATAAGTAGTGAATTTATTTAAAATCGACGGCATCCTACAATTTCAGAAGTGGAATTCGTGTTATCCTCGTCCAGTTATTGCTTGGGATATTAACTTATGTTTTAGATATACGTTTTATGTTAGAACGTGGAAGCAGCGTGGAATTAAGGTTACGTTATTCACGTGCATCCAGCTTTATGTTATTACATCCCATACATTATGGCCAATACTGATAGTGAGACCGGCAGTCCAACGCAGGGGATTACTGGCGAAGGTGAACTGAGTAATCAAATGTCAACGATGACGATGGAAGAGGTGATTACGGCTACTGTCCGAACAATGCAATTATCCCCAACACGACAGCAACTTAAGTATTCCAATAAGGAGATAGCGGCTTTGTTACCAACCTTTTCTGGCAAGGACGGTGAAGATGTGGCTAATTGGTTAACCAGAGTCGAAGCGGTGCAGAGAGTATACGCGGTAGCGGATGAGATTATGCAAGTAATTATGGTGACAAAATTGCTTGGAGCAGCATTGGAATGGTATTATTCCAAGGTTGATTATGTTACGATGTCCTTAAGTAGTTTTAAAGTGGAATTACGTTCAATGTTCGCTAGCAGACCAAGTCGTATTGCATTGATGAAGTCCATGGAGGCACGTCGTTGGAGAAAAGATGAGAAGTTCTCCACTTATTTCAATGACAAGGTGGTGCTTGCAAATAAAGTAAACCTGGACCGAGCAGATGTGATCGAGTATGTTATTGATGGTTTCGACAACAGTGTGTTGCAAAGTCAGGCAAGGATGAAGGGGTTCAGTACACTTGCAGAGTTGCAGCAAACAATGAATAACATCACTGGTGCGGACAGAGGTTCAGCTAGGGTGAGCAGTGAAAAACCAGTTGTAGAAAGTAGTGGCTCCGTAACGAGAAGTTCCCAATCAAATTCGAGGACAGCGTTGAGATGCTTTAACTGTAATGGCTTAAATCACCGATCAAGTGAATGTTCGAAGCCGAGAAGGGAAAAGGGGTCATGCTACCAGCCGACATCAGCGACGAGAGTGTCCGAAGCTACGACGTCCAAATCCTGCTCCACAACCGGACTCTACAAACAATGCGCTTCTGGTTTCTGAGATGTCACCGATCGAAGAAGTGATAGAAAAACCGAAGATTATTCCGGCATACGTGGTGAATGTACATCTGGAGAAGGCTACAGATCCGTTAAAAGCAGTAGTAGATACTGGTAGTCCGATTTCACTAATCAATGTTAGCAAGATTTCTATGGCAGCGATCACGCAGTACGAGACGAAAAATCAAAACTACGCAGGTATTAATGGCTCGCCTTTAGTTATTTTAGGATTGTTTCACAATGTAGTTAAGGTTGAAGATTTTAATGTTACCATAAATTTCCATGTTGTGCCTGAAGGTACTATGCAGTATGATTGTGTTTTGGGCAGAGATTTTGTGTCTTGTCCCGATTTTAAAATTACTTTCAACGACAAAATTCATTTTGAGCCCACAAACTTGAAAAATCATGAACTTGAAAATGAATTGTTATTAATTAATGATATTACTGATAATGTTATACCACCATTAGATATCGAGTCTAGTTTAACAAATGCGGAGAAACTGCAGTTAGAAATTGTATATAATGATCATTATGTTAGTCCTGTTAGGAAAGCTAAACCAGCTTTAGATTATGAAATGAACATAGTCGTTAAGCCAAATAATTCATTATTTCACTTTAGACCGAGACGATTATCCTTTTATGAAAAAGGGGAAGTTGATAAAATTATAAATGATTTGTTGAAACGAGGAATAATTTCACCTAGCACATCCGAGTATTGTTCTCCAATTGTGCTTGTGAAGAAAAAGAATGGTAATACTAGAATGTGTGTGGACTTTCGAGAGCTAAATAAGATTGTGTTGCGTGCTAACTTTCCCATACCAATTATAGAAGATCAAATGGAAAGCTTGAAGGGGAAGAAATTCTTTTCTAGATTAGATCTTAAGGATGCTTTTTATCATGTTTTGGTTAACAAACAATGCAGGAAATATTTGTCTTTTGTTACTCATTCAGGACAATATGAGTTCAATAACATGCCATTTGGGTTTTGTAACTCACCAATTGAATTTTCTCGTTATCTTGCATATATTTTTAAAGCATTAGTAGACAGTGGAGAATTAATAATATATATAGATGATTTGTTGGTAGCTACTGAAACGATTGAAGAGAATATTTGCATTCTTAAAAAAGTGTTCAAATTGTTAGTAGACAATTTATTAGAGTTAAGAACTGAAAAATGTTCGTTTCTTAAGAAAGAAATCAGTTATTTAGGATATAGAGTAACCAGTGAAGGGATAAGTCCAAATCTTGAAAACATCCGAGCAGTTACACATTTTCCAATTCCTAAATGCCATAAAGATTTGCAGAGTTTTTTGGGACTAGTTTCCTATTTTCGAAAATTCGTTAAAGATTTTGGTATGATAGCCAGTCCTCTGTACACGTTGATGCGTAAGGATGTAGAATTTAAATTTGGAAGTCGAGAGCTTGAAAGTTTTGATCAATTAAAAAATGCTTTAGGGTCAAATCCAGTTCTTTGTTTATATTCACCGACTGCAGAAACGGAACTGCATTGTGACGCATGTCAGTTAGGGTATGGTGCAATTTTGTTGCAAAAGCAAGACAATGGAGTGTTTCATCCTGTCATGTATTTTAGCAAAAGGACGACCGATCAGGAAACCAGATATCACAGTTACGAACTTGAATGTTTAGCTATTATATATGTGATAAAACGTTTTCATGTTTATGTTTATGGTATTCGCTTTAGAATCGCTTTGAGATTGAGTACGAATCTGACTAATTGTATTATTTGTAGTTTTAGTTTAGAATTTAACCTAGAAATTTGTTGTGTTAAAGACAAGTAGTTTATTTTATACTTAAAACAGCATTTATGAGATAAGGAATTATTATAAGAAATTATGTTATGAATTTTGGATTTCAAATTTTAAGTTTTTTTTGTATGCACACACACGATCGAGGTCGATCGGTAAAGTCAGGATGGACGAGCTGTAGGTGATTGTAGAACACCCTGTACAGATTGATTGTGAAGTTAGCAATGTATGAAAAGGACGGAAAAATAGACGTTGTGAAAATAAGTAGTGAATTTATTTAAAATAGACGGTCATCCTACATATTAAATATGTATTTAAAATATGTTAAAAATGTATCTGCTAACTCATATTTTATATATATATATATAATACATTCTATATATATATTTTATACATATATTACGTAAGGTTATTCAAAATATATCTTTATAAGAGTTTTATATGTATTTTAAATATATTTGTGCTACTTGGGTTGGAGCATTTGATCTGGCACTCCGGGTAGATTTATGTTATCAGGTTTGTCTGCCGTCATTCCTATATAAATCATACACTAAGATTAGTAACCCATATATTAGACCACAGACCTTACCTGTAGGAATATTAACCTCAGCTACTGCAGTAAATACAGCTGAATTTGGGTCAGACAAAGATATACTGTAATTCAAAACAATTGTTACATATGCAATGTATTTATAAACTGTGTATTATACCTATTGCAAGAACTCTCTTGAAAATCCTTAGGGAAAGAAGGAGGCGGAGGTATCGCTGCATTTCTTTTTGCACCTTAAATTGTCTTAAATTAAGATTTTAATAATAAGTAACTAACCTTTAGAAATAACTTCGTTGTCCGAAGAACTACTTTCAAATTGCTTCGGAGTTATTTTCCTTTTACCTCTGCCAGTGTTGGCCTCTTCTGAGGATGTGTAATCTAGATCTTCTGCTTTTTTTCGAGCCGTCTCAAGTGATACTGCGTAAAAATTATTAAATAAATTTTCAAATTTTGTACTAACACAGATATACTTACGCCCAAGTGTTTCAACCACTACATCTTCTTTACTCCATACATCAGTTGGTTGGGCTCTTTTAGCAATTAAGGAGCTAATGTTTTTGCTCAGCGAAGGCCACCAACATTGTTTGTTGTCATTAAGCAGCCAATTAGTGGGGACTTCCGACGTGGATGTAACTCCCAATCCTTCGTTGGTGAATGTTACCACCGCATATGACATATTAAAAAACCTGAAAAGGCAAGATTTTTTGAAAAACTAACTTTTTTGACTGTCACAAAATCATACCTAATAGTATATTGTTATAATTAACTAAAAATGTATTAAAGTAGGTATTTCTCACTATATGTACAACATATATTTGGACGGGAATTATTCTTTGCAATGAATTTGTGGAATCACAATGTACTCATTTTTGTCAAAGTTTTTTTCAAATACATTATTTATAATAATACACTTCTTTATAATTGTGTTTGCCGATATTTTTACAGTTTGTGTCATTCTACTTTTATCGATTATAGATATTCCCACTTTTCTAGAATCACAAGGCGATTCATAGTGTGGCTTGAAATGTTTATATTGATTTACAGTTAATATAGCATCTCCATTTTCGTGACTAATATTTGTAATAATTGCAATAGATCCATCGTGAAGTAAACAACAATTATTCGCTTCCTTTGTTGAGATATTAAAATGTTTGAAATCTAAACTGTTAACACAATTATTTTTATCTTTATGAATAACTGGATAGTTTTTACATATATCTGTTTTAAGCGGCAGTTCTTGTTCTTCCTTTATTCTATTTCTTCATTGTTGTAAAGGTCGCCCACTTTGTTTTAATTTTTGTTTAATTTTAAACATAATTTTCATATTTAAAACTACTAAAATTATCTAATGGACCAAATATCTTAACATCATTACTTATATGCGAGAGATTGTGCACATTATAAGTTAAAAATTCCTGACCATACAGCGTTCCATAGTGCCTTACAAACCACACTAACAAAGAGTGAGCATAATCATTCAAGGTAATACATAAATCTTTATCTGCCAATATTCTTATAGCAACACTTAAACTAATAAAATGTTCATAATAAGTATGTGGCAATACATCTTTCAGTACAACTGGTCCAGTATACAAGAGAAATTGACGCAATTCTGTTGCCTTCCATCGATCAATTTCATGTAAGCCTCTAGGTTTTCTAGCAAATTCAGTTGTAATACAAGATTTCATTCCAATTAACTTATTCGAGGCATAGTCTAATGCATCACCTTTTAATCTGACATTCATTTTTCCTTTCACCCAAAATTGGAGCAAACGTTTCATAATACCTAAGCATACTAAATGCATATAATCAATTGGGATCTGAGAAACCATCCCTATTTGCAATTCCTCTAAGCAAGAAATCCCTTTATGATGTTCTGCTTGAATTTTAGCACTAAAAGATGCATCCGTTCGTAACGTACAGTTTAATTCAGGATACGTAACTCGATTGGCTATAAAATCACCTTCCTGAATGCATGTACTGCAACCAAAATATCCTGTATGATTTTTAATACAACTTATAAAAGATTTCGCTGGGGCATCACAAATTATCGCATATTATCGTAATAACTAATATTTTGAGATATAATCATTTTGAAGACGTTTTTAGTAACTATTATCTACTCAAAATAAAAATGTATATTATGTGTTTCATTAAACATTTTTTTTTCGCCAATTTTATTTTTTGCCCCTCCCTAGACCAAAAGCTGCGTACGCCCATGCTTGCAATGTAAGTAATTTATTTCGACTAAATTTTCAAATTATACCTAAACGATCTCGGGGATAGGATAGTTAATAAACGGCAAAAGTGTAAGATTATGGGATCTACGTGAAAATAGCTATTTATGTAACAAGTTGCTAATTGACTGTCTTTTGGCGCACTAGACGTGCGCGCCAAAGAAAAAATTTGCAACGTGTTGCGTACAAGGTTTTTTTTGTGCTGCTTAACTGGCAAATGACACTATTTAGTTTTAGTAACTATGCGGCAATGTACAGCGAAAAGATCTAGATCGGCAAAGTTCAATCTCTAAATCCAGCAAAGGTCGAAGCATGTTAATGATTTTCTATTATAAAGTATACGTAGTAGATGATACTATGCGATCAAAAATAAGTTGCTGTCGAGTCACCTTTGAAATTTTTGTTTACATAGTAAATCGTACTTAACTTGAATTTCCAAAGGCGACTCGAAAGCAACTCATTTTTGATCGCCCGTTATATGGATAAATAATAATACTATAGACCTAATAATAATGACAAAAAAATGCTTTTTTTCACTACTAGCGTCTGATGACATGATTATTAACCTTTTTTCCACTTGTAAAGTAGGTTTTCTCGGCATTTGTTCAAAGTGGTTAATAATAATACATTATTAACTAGTAGTCAATAATGGAGAACTGTCACGCTGTCACTTTTAGAAAACACAACCCGAAATTTCGCTCAATAAATGTTTAGACAAGTTCTCTAAAATGAATAATTGCCACCATCCGCCATTTCCAGAGAAATTACATCCCTAATATTATCACATTTTGAAAAAATTCGAACGAAATTACTCTTTGAAAATATCTCAATGACAGAACAAAATACGGCCTGTTTGACTTGTACTTCTACGTACTTGATTGACATGTTAAATTAAGAAACAAAAAATTCTGTCCAACCGTTCACTTTCTTATCAATATAATATGTTAATTAGAGGATTTCAAGTGCTAGTAGTACCGATTATGGGATGTATTTTTTATAGTGCTAGTATAACTTGTTCTGTATATTCCGTAATGCCGTTATATCTGTGCACCACTTCGTGAACTTCACATACTCTTCATTATAACGATTTGATGATTTTTTGGCAGTAGATTTGCCATTGCCTTATTTGCACAAACTTGTACGTGCTCTGGTATACTCATTTTGACGTAAATAAAAAAATTCAAATCAAAGAAATTTCAAATTCAAATATCAAAATGGCGAACTGCAGTGCTACCAACGTAATATTGCGTAGAAAAAAAAGCCAATATACCTTTTAAATGTTATTTATTTGTTATTTAAATATTTGAATAAGTAAAAGCAGCACAAAAAATGTTGTATGGTACGCGAGCTGATAACTATAGCGTAAACTCGCTTCCATGCCGGGTTCGGCCTGCGGCCTCACGCGTCATTAATGCTCATTACGCTATAACGTATTTTCAGCTCTTGTAACATGTAATTTCGTCAAGAAATTGATGTGAAATAGGTATTATAATGGAAAGAGAACTTTATTTTAAAATTGAATACTCATGTATTATCGCAATATACCTAACCTAATGCGTTGCTATGGATAAGCATTGCCTGTCATCCTGGTTTGAAGCATCCTCGTTTCGCGTCTTTTATGTTCAATCGCGTCCGTTGTTAGGGCCAGGATTAAAGATTGGTTGACCAGTCAATTCCAGGCTCAGTGGCAACAAGTAACCGGACTCCGACAGTCCAAGGCCTTTCTAACAGGGCCCGTTGGCAAATCGGGGTCTTCTAAGCTTCTAAAACTGAATAGAAGCCAGCTTAGGAAGATCACTGGTGTCCTTACGGGACACTGGATGGTCAACTATCACCTGCATAACATTGGGCTCGCGGAGGAGTCAACGTGCAGGTTTTGTGGCGAGGCAGATGAAACTACCGAGCATGTGGTCTGTCACTGTGACGCTTTGATCAGGGACAGATATCAACTCCTTGGAGACAGATACCTGGAACCGAAGAGGGTGAAGCAACTTAGGCTAAACAGGGTCCTATCCTTCATTGAGAGGAACGGGCTCTGAACTCAGTTGCGAAGAAAGGGGGTAGGCACAATGGGCCTCTGGTGTGCCTAAGTGCTGCCCGGTCGGGCTCCCCTGCGAATTGAATAGAATGTTCAATCGCGTGTGGGAACTTTTTGCTAGCAAAATGAACTATATTCCGATTAAAATGTGAGTATTTCATCCGGCGTTAAAGCGGCTACAGAAGAAACTAGTTCGTATTTACTTTCTCCGAATTCACGTTCAACCATAGTGTAAGAATAGTTACACTAAGGTTCAGCATAGTGTAGGACTAATGTACCAGTGCGCCAATTTAGATTTGGCGCACAGTGCGCCAATGTGTCAAAATGTGACACTTATGGCTAAATGACGGTTCTTTTAAAACCGAAAACGTCAACTAAATTTAAGTATTTCATAACGAAATTACAAAAAGGCCTTTTTTTCGCACGCATTTGAGTGTTTAAAACGAAGATTGTGATTCAAGTAAAATAAAATAGTACATTATTTTATGTGGAGGAGAAGTATTACTTTTCATGGCGCGCCTGTGTCAAGGCAAGCCATGAAAAGTAACTTTTCCTCCAAATAAAATATGCTATTTTTTCTTCAAACTTCCGCAAATTTATCCAAAACACAAGGTTTTTAAGGGATATTAATCGCTTTCGTTAAATTAAACGTCATTGTCAAGTAGGTAAGTTTGTTTTCCTTTACATGAATAGATAGGTGCTGTTTCCTTGGTTACGCAGTAAATAATCTTATTGGTGAAAAAATTACATGTCAGTTCGTAATTTTGAATAAGAAAGATTTTTCTATAAGAAAGAAGTAAGTTAATTAAATCACTAAAAAGATAGATTAGTTAGTTTTAGAATGCAATGCATGCCGGCGCCGCCTGAAATTACCGTTGAGGCGAATGAAGCAGTATCGTGCCTCGGACCTTCGAAATCCGGTGAAAAGTATTTAGCTGCATATCAACACTTCATTCAATGGTGTAATGGAAAGAATGTGATCATCTATTCAGAAAATGTACCTACTTCTTGCGTATTTTAATCAGATGCAAAAAGATAAAAAATGGAAATCTTCGACAATGTGGTCTCGTTATTCCATGATCAAATCCGAATTAATTATTAAGCATGGAATAAATATACCTAAGTCAATATTTAAAGCTACGATGTTTTTTGAAAAAGGCCAATGAAGGGTATTCTGCAAAAAAGTCCAGAATATTTACTAAAGAGCAGTTTGAAGGTTTTCTAATGGACGCCCCAGATGATGTATATTTAGGAATAAAGGTGAATTTAAATCAGTTTTAATTTTGAGCCCTCCCAATGTAATATTATGATTCAGATTGTTTTATTAATCGGAGTAACCGGGGCATGCAGATGCGACGAAATGATGAAATAGTATATTAAAGTATAAGTGGATATTAAGGTCTTTAAAACACGCGCGATTTTTCGAGCACGACGGCGTAGCCGGAGTGCTCGAAATAGAGCAAGTGTTTTAAAGACCAGTTATCCACGAATACTTTACGCTATTTTTTTTTATTACTACACTCATAGTGTAAAGAATTCTTTACACTAAGCTACACTTTAAAATCGGCATAATTCTATAAAAATGGAAATAAGAACTAATACAAAATATGGTTTAATTAGTGATATAAAATCAGTATAGGTACCTTCCGTTGCTATGAAAATGAGAAAAACAAGAAATATTTTGAAATCTGTGGTGACCAATGTTCATGACGAAGTGGGTGGATAGAAAATAACCCGCGGTACAACACAGCAAAAAGTTATATATTTATATATTCACATTACAAAATCTAACATGTCACTGAACTGGCATTATACGTACAAAAAAACTAACAGGAAGCGTCAGTTGGTAGGTACGCTTGTTTTTACCAGTGGAGACCTCTTAATATTCACTACAGTCTCCCCTGCTATATAATTCATCTGGTAATCGCTCAGGTAGGGTGGTGGTCTATGGTTTCGATTTGATCTTCGTGGTGGTTCTGGACGATCTGCTTCTGGAATCAGAATCTGCTCCATTTCTTGTCGATCTAAACTACGTGGTAAAATGGCAGGTTGGTATTCTTCTTCATATTCCAATGGTTTTTGGATTTGTGGCTCCTCTGGTAGGTTGAAGGTTACTTGTTTAGGTGCATTTCTTCTGAGCTGGTTTACGTGTCGTTTCACTATTCGGTCGTTTTCTAATCGGACAAGGTAATGTAATTTCCCTAGGCATTTTACTACCGTTCCTGGCTTCCAGGTCCGTTTGTTTTGTATGTAAAATTCGGCTACAATGTCCTCTCCCGCTTGATGTGAACGTGCACGACGTTTTTGCAGGTCTTGATTCGGTGTAGGAATATGAAGAAACATTGAGTCTAAACGGATTCTGAATTTTCTGTTTAAATATTGTTCTGCTGGTGTCTTTCCATTTAGTAACAGTGTCGCTCGATATCGGAATAATATTTTCATAATTTTTGTTTCCAATGGGATCCTTTCCGTTGACATTGATTTTAATTTGTTTTTGAGAGTTTGTACATTTCTCTCGGCCAGTCCGTTCGTGGCAGGATGTCCTGGTGCGATAAATTTTTGGAAAATAGCGTTATTCTTACAATACGTTCTGAACTCGTTACTCGTGAAAATTGTGGCATTGTCTGATACCATTTCTTTTGGATATCCATTTCGAGAGAAAATTCTGTTTAAAAGTTCCATGGTGTTTTCTGAATTAGGATGTTCTCGTAGGACTTCCATTTCGGCCCACCTTGACTTCGCATCTATGCATAAGAGGATGTAGACATGATCGATGGGTCCTGCGTAGTCGATATGTACCCTGTCCCAACCCACATAACACAAAATATCCATAGTATGTGGAAATAATGTACCCGACTTTCTACGTATATGCTTCACATGTCATTCAAATGCATAGAATATGCAAAGTTGGGAACCTTATAAAAGAATGTCACGCATATACTGAGAATATGCTTGGTAACTGCAAAAAGGAAAAAGCAATTTACCTTACATATATAGTGCCCTTGTTTACAGTGCGAAAAGATTTATTTTTATATAGTTCTACCCTAATTTTACATTTCATTTCTTCTTACTTCAAGTTCAAATTACGCGCCGAATTTATTTTAATCCTCCAGACAGTCAGCTGTTTGCCATCGCATTGAGCATGCGTCGCGTAGTTATTCTTATTTTCTAATGGCGTAGCGTGGTGTTTTTTTTAATTTGCACGTTTTGTGGTTGACAAAACGGATTGTTAGATTATTATTTGCGTTCGCGTTGATATTTACGTTCGTTGGCAGTTTGCAAATTAGTTACCTGTTTATATTCTTTATCGTCGTTTTCCTTTCTCAGGTAAGTTACCTACTTTTATAAATTAAAAGTTAATGAATGGTGTAATCAGGGGTGTAAAATACTGTAAATTGATATACTGAATAGAAATTTGTTTCATTGTTGTTCATTTTGAGATGTACATGCTAGTCTACATCACATTTCTAAGTACCTATATTTTTGTATGAATATTTCAGTATGTCGATGGATAAAAGTGACCGACAGCAAAGAAGGGACCGCAAGCGTAATCTAGATTTTGCTATGGCATATATAAATGCAGGTAACAAAATTTATACCAAACAAAAGAAAAACGATGAAGTCGATGGTCCAGTAATTCAATCGCATAAAAATGTTTTATTTACGGGTAGCGAGATAAATACATCGTGTCGTACTACTATAAATGAAAACAACCCTTCTTCGTCTAAGGGCACCTATTGTGAAATGGCCTCGCAAATCGATTTACAATATTCATATTCTGATGATTCACACCTTGAATCCGTTACAAGTGAAACCGATTCAGTTACTGTAGATCTAGATAGAGCAGGTGCTGATGTAGACACATCAACAATTGCAAAAAGGTTCAACTTGAAGTTATTGACAGAAAACTTATCGGAATGGATTGTCACGGAAAATATTACACACACTTCAGCATCCAAATTGTTAAAAATGTTAAAACATTGTGGATGTGAACACCTTCAAACTTTACCTTCTGATGCTCGAACGTTATTAAAAACACCTCGTGTAACTAGAGTTGATGTGATACAACCAGGAACGTTTTTCTATTTTGGCATAAAAGACACCATTAATGAATTTTTTTCTAAAAATAATTGTTTCGGACTGCTATCTGACACATCTGTTATTGAATTGGCAGTAAACGTAGATGGACTTCCATTAAGTAAAAGCAGCAATTCATCATTTTGGCCTATTTTAGGTGTTGTAAAGTCGTTGTCTACAGTAAAAGATAAGGTTCTTTTGTTTGGTCTTTATCACGGCTATCAAAAACCTGAAAATTCAAATGAATTTTTAAAGCAATTTGTTGAGGAAGCATCAGCATTAATCGATAATGGTATTGAAATCAATGGACACCACTTGGATTTTAAAGTGAAAATGCTTATTTGCGATTTGCCTGCTAGGTCTTATGTTTTACGTGTTAAAGGCCATTCTGGACATTTTTCATGTAATAGGTGCACACAAGAAGGAGATATGATTAATAATAGAATGTGTTTTCCGGAGTTGCATTTTACAAAACGCACCGACAACAGCTTTAGAAATCGAGCACAGCCCCAGCACCATCATAATGAACCCACTATATTGTTAAACCTGCCATCATTTGACATAATACAAGACGTGCCTTTGGACTACATGCACCTATTATGTTTAGGTGTAATGAAGCGTGTATTAGCAGACACAAAGTTTGGATTGGTTTTGGGAAAACCTGGATATAAATTACCAGCTAGAGATGTTTTAGCTATTTCAAATTTAGTTTTAAAATTAAAGAAATATGTCCCATGTGAGTTTTCCAGGAAAACTCGACCCTTACTTGAAGTGAAACGTTACAAAGCCACTGAATTTAGGTTTTTCTTATTGTATGCATTGCCAGTTGTCTTAAGGAATGTAATGAAAAAAAATAAGTTTTACAAAAATATTTTAAAATTGCATGTTGCATCCTCAATTTTAGTGAGTCCTAACCTTTGCTCTGATCAGAATTATCAGGAAACTGCGAAAGAATTGCTGTATAGTTTTGTCAAACAAAGCAAAAAGTTATATGGTGCTGATTTTATTTCACATAATGTACACTGTCTTTTGCATTTGGTGGATGACACGAATCGGTTTGGCCCACTTGATAACTTTAGTGCATTCCCCTTCGAAAATTACATGAAAACACTTAAGAGAATGGTTAGAAAAACTCACCAACCACTGCAACAAGTGGTAAGAAGATCGCAAGAGTCTTGGCATTCAAGAAATACTGCACCAGACACTGGTGAAGAACAAAATTCACGTAATGAAGAATGTTCTGTGAGAACTCTAGAATGGATAATCAAAACTAATAATGCAGATTGCTATTTTGAATTAGAGTCTGGTGAAATAGGCAAAGCAAAATGCATATTCTTCCAACAAAATAAAAAAATTGTTACTGCAAATTTTTTTAAAACTAAACAAAGTTTTTACACTGTTCCGTTGGATTCATCTGCGTTAGGAATCTTTCTATGTTCAGATTTGTCTATCGAAGATCAACTTATTGATTCACAATATATAAAGTGTAAAGTAATGCTGTTACCTTTTGATCAGAAATTTGTTTCATTTCGTATGTTACATACCATATAATTTAAAAAATTAAGAACAATAAAAAAATATAGTTAAAAAATAAGTTAAAAGAGATTAGTAATAGAATAAATATTAAAAAAAGATAGGAATTAAACAATTAAAATTATTAAAAATATATGTATTAACAAAAAATGATAAAGAATTAAAAAATAAGATAATACTGCTTATTTAATCAAAAATATACAAAAAAAAACGCAAACAAATAAAATAAAGCAATTGTTATATGCTTATTTTTAGGTTATGGATTCATATTTAGTAGTAAATTTCATCGACGAGAACCTTATAGAAGTGGTTCCGGCAAGTTGGAATAAAAAAAACACTAAAGTGTGTTATTTTCCATCAAAGGGGAACCATGTTACTCAAAACACTTTTTAAAAAATGGTACAACATTGTGAACCACCGAATACAGAATGGGATTTATTTGACATCGACATTTTGGGATCTTATGGTTAGTAAGTAATTTACACTATAGGTATAAAGTATTAATATTTTTAGATAACTTTGAAAAAGCAAACAAAAAAGCCACTAAAGCGCAACATACCAATAACTTAGCTTCGTCACAAAGTGAAAGTGAACAAAGCAAACGAAAGTCAAAAGCAAATCCCAAATATGCAAATGAGTACGCTTATAACTCTTCGTCAGATTCAAACAATTTAGATCGTGAAACATCTCCAGACAGCGATTCATCACTGCACGTACCTCAGCTACATACAGCTTCTCTTCCACCTAAAGTACAAAAAAAAGGTAAACATTCTGTAGCTATTGTACATTTATATTAAAGTTTTACATTCTTAGGATTACAGTTTAGAGAAACTGCAACATTGTCTCCGATATACACTCCACGCACCATCTCGAATGAAGGTAAGCTTTCATATACCCGTCCACAGAGGTAATTTAAAATTTGTAGGTAAAAGTTATAAACCAAGTTGTGTATCATTACAAAAATCAACAGATTATGATGGATGTGCTTTTGATGTGAACCAGAAAAAAGGTATTTTCTTAAGAAATATTGAAACATGCACTAATTATTATTGTATTTTAGGTCGCTCTGTGGTTGATCTTTCTTGTACTTCACTTGACCGAATGCAAGACAAAATTTCACTATCTCGTGACCGTGAATCATTGCAAGGATCACCAAGTAGTGGAAGACGTGCCACAAATAAAAAAAAAGAAGGTATTGTAAGGTGGATTGTGCAGGTATATAGGTATGACCACCCAATGTTTTAGATTCATCTATGGTAGATATTTCGCATGAAGGTTTCACAGGAAGTGACAAACGTAATTACTTAACTTTCAGTGAATTTTTTGTTTACTAAACAAGCATTGTTAGGTTTCCAGAAGTTGGTTATCAATGAATTATTTTCAATCAAAAATATGTTGTCATCATTAACTGAAAAAGTTGAACAGCTAACAATTGCAGGCGGCAACCAAACAAAATCCGTGGAGGAAGTTGATGCTTTGAGAAATATAATGGGACTTATTCCTATTTCCTTTGACAAGGATTTACAAACCATCGAAAAGGCTTTATCTTCGGAAGAAACTATGCAGTTATTTGTAAGTTGCTTGTATGTATAAATAAAGTAGTACATAATTAATATGTTACAGGCAACTGAATTGAGCTTAATAGGTGGTAACGAGGCCAAAACAATGACAAAAAAAATTATGTATCGGCTATTTTCCAACGAAATTGGCCAAAATTTTAGTTTCGAAGGGGCTAAAGGAAAAGAAGTGTTCAAAAATTTATTCATTTATAAAGCAATTGTTCGTAAGTATGAAAGTTGATCGTTGTGCAATATGATTCCTTATCCCTTTTAGGAGCTATTCGTTTAAATAAAAAAACAAGTAATTCCACCGAAGCAGAAATAATTCCCAAAATAAAAGACTGGTTGGCGAAGGCCAAAGAGAGACACACAAATCAAAAAAGAAGAATTCAATCTAAAAAATCGTAAGAATATTTTATTTACTAAGTTAAGTACTAAATATCCATTTTTAAGGGGTCCTGAAAATGATGAAGTTTGAAACAACTGATACAATAATGAAAATAGTCATATTATACAATAGTTTAAGGCATGTACAATTTAAGTAATGTGGTAATAAATTGCATTTGCTGTATGTACTATTCTTATTCTGGATATCTCCGCAAGCAAATGTGTAGCATGTTATTTTCATGTATTTAGGATGTGCTACACAGAAGTAAATCATATGCATATACACTGTGTAGCAAATTACTGATATATGCACTGGTTATACTCCACATATGTAATTCATTTTCAGTGTATATTCTTTTACACATGGAAAGAATATGTAAAGTACATCCATTTAGAGGACATTTGCTAATGCTATGGATATACATATATCATTCTTCATTAAAAAATGCATATGCTGTGCATATTTGTATATTCATAAATGTATATTCTTTTCATATGCAATACATGTACATGTGCTATGTGGGAATTCTCTTGAGGTAGTTCCCAGCGATGGACTTCAGCTTTGGGTGGTGAATGGAGCCTTTTCTTGCATTCTTCACATGCTCGAACGATGTTTTCAATTTCTTTGTCGATGTTTTGCCAATAACAATAGCGTCGTGCCAGCTGTTTCATTTTGGTGCTCCCTAGGTGTGTTGAGTGTAAGTCGTTTAAAATATCAGCTTGCATTGTCTTCGGTATGACAATCCTATGGCTCCTGTATAAGACTCCGTCGTTTAAAAGGAATTCAGATTCGATGCGTTGAGTCTTCATTTGTTCGATAATTTTGCACATTTCGGAATCCCTTCCAGTCTCGTACTTTATACGCTCATATCCTATTTGGTCTGTCGAGATATTGAATACCTGTTCGTGGTTAACTTGATCGAGTTCTTCGTCAAATGCTGTTTCAATTTTTCCTTTGTCATCATGTAGTGGTGCTCGTGATAAACAATCAGCGTTGGTGTTATCGATGCCTTTCTTAAACTGTACTTTATAATCAAACGTTGATAAAAATGAAGCGTAGCGAATGAGGCGTGACGATGTGGTTTTCGATGCTTTTGATTTCGAGTTAAAAATCCGCACTAAAGGTTGATTGTCGGTGCTCAGTGTAAAGCTTTTTCCAATTAAATACTGTTGAAAATGACTAACACCATAAACGATCGCCAATGCTTCTCGATCGAGCTGGGAATAATTCTGCTCGGCCCTGGTTAAGGATCGGGACGCAAATGCAATTGGACGTTCATCGTTGGCTGTAGAATGGGATAACACAGCTGCAATTCCATATGGACTGGCATCGGTGGTTAATAAAACTGGTTGCTCGGGGTCATACGGTACAACAACTCGGTCACTGGCAATTTCCATTTTCAAATTGCTGAATGCTTGGTTGCACTCTTGATTCCACAAGAACTGATTATCGTGTTGTAATAATTTTCGTAAAGGTGCAGTCATGCTCGATAGATTTGGGAGTAATCTTGCGTAATAAGTTATCATGCCGAGAAATCGCCGGACATCTGCAACACTTTTCGGATTAGGCATGTTCAATATGGCTTTTACCTTATCGGGTGACTTTGCAATGGTGTTTTTTCTTATGATGTATCCTAGATACTCGATTTCGTTCTGAAAAAAACTGCACTTTGCCTCGTTCAGGTGAAGATCGTTTTCTTGCAATTTGGTTAAGCATTTAATTAAATTGCTGTAGCATTCTTTGTAACAGTTACCATGCACAATTATGTCGTCAAAATATGAGGTTGTTTTTGGACAGTCCCGTAGAATCTGATCAATGACTCGGTTAAACTTAGCTGGAGCCGTTTTAATTCCGAAACTCAAACGATTTACATGATATGTCCCCTGGTGGGTAGACATAGTTTGTATTACACTGCTGTCTTTGTCTACACGTAAATGTAAATATGCCTTATAAAGGTCGAGTCTACTGGGTATCGATTCCCGAAGTTAGTCGATATGCTCCGTGATGTGCATGTGATGTGACCGGCTGCCATGACGTCATGATCGTATACGATAGGGATAAGTTCAAGTTTAGCTGCATTCCCGAATCGCGAACAAACTGTATGCGCTAACCAATCACAGACAAGAATTGAACTGTCATTTGTCAGTTTTGTATTTTGTTTCGTTTTTGCATTAAGGATACTGTTATTAATAACCAGAAAATCCTCGAACAATTCCATGTTTTATTTCACAGAAAATATGTGAATTTATAGGTTAGGGCACTGAATAACCTCTATAGCAAAACAGCTGCAAGATCCGTCCTGTAGCTGGAACTGCGCATGACTTTCACGCAACGAGTGGTCTAGACCAGTCGTTGCGTTCGATCAACTTTTCGCTCGATGTGGTAGGTTCGAGAATGCAGTGACATTCACGTTCACATCAAGGTCAGTCGATGTGAACAAAGCACATCTTCGGGAATCGACGCCCAGAAGTAGGACGAATCCCGCAACTGTTAAGGACTTCGTCTACGCGCTTAATGGGGTAGTTCACGTTCACTAAACTGTCATTTACGGCAACTTTATAATCGACACAAAGCCGCACACCTCCTTGTGGTTTTTGTACCACCACAAGTGGTGAACCCCAATCACTTACATCACATTTACTTATAATTCCGGCAGATTCTAACATTTCTAATTCGTGACTAACTTTATCGCGTAACGCATATGCAACACTCCGTTCTCGTGTGTACACAGGTTTGACATTATCGCGAAGCGCTAACTTAATCACTACATTCGGAACGCATCCCACTTTTTGTTCGAAGATATTGGGAAATTGTTCACGCACCGACTCAATTGAATTTATGTAATCACTATGGATTTGTGTTAATTTGTTACTGGTATGTTTATCGATTTCCTGTAATTGAATGTTTAGATGGCGAATCCATTCGCGACCTACTAATGGATCATACCCCTCAGGCACTACGTATAGATCCTCTAATGTGGGATTTTGATAATTGTGGTATTGAACCATTACTTGTACTTTCCCATGTGGTTGAAAGGTTTGACGTGTGTAAGTACGAAATGTTAGGTTAGACGGTTTCAGTTTTTGCTTGCAGTTAAGTTTATCGAAAAGGTCTTTTGGAAGTAACGTGAATCCCGCTCCGGAGTCGACCTCAAATTGAATTGCTTGTCCTTCGACATTGATGAATGTGTAGTATTTACGGGTATCGTCTCCTTCGGATGAATATACATCTTCAATACGATTCACACTGAAATTATCAATGTTGTAGGTAGTATTATGTGCACTACTATCACGTTTTGATTTGATTAACGTTGAAATGCAAACATTCGCAACATGTCCTTGTTTGCCACAACCGGTACACTTTAAGTTTGTTTGTTGTACACGACAGTCTTTTGACGTATGGTTGTCACGACCACAGAATAAGCACATATTGTCAATTCCTAACTCACGGTAGTTTACCCGGCCTTGTGAAGAATTACGATTTTGGTGTGACTGTTGTCGATAGTTGCGTGATGATGACCTATGACGATTATGATCCGGCTTTCGATTGTGCTGAGAATTTTGGCTCTGACGTCTCGTAAATTGTCCTTCTCTGCTCGGAATCACACTATTTATTGATGTATTTGTTGATGGAGTTGAAGTTTTCGCTAAATTTTGACTATCAGTTCGAGCTGCTTCTAAAGCTATTGCCTTTTTCACGATTTCGTTAAATTCTGTGAGGTTTGACTGGAGTAACTGCTCGGTGATCCAGGTATCTTTCAACCCTCGAATAAACTGCGCTCTTAAAAATTGTTCCGCTGTTGAAACCTCTTGAGTACATTGACACTTTGCCAGGAAGTTGCATGCCCCTAAATTTTTCTTCAGTTCAGTAACGTATTCACTGATGCTCTGTTTTCCAGACTGGTAAGTTGATAAAAAATAGTGTTGGGCCACGAGCATGTTCCGCTCAGGTGACAAATGTTTCTCTAAATGGGTAATCAGCTCATCGTATGATAGTTCGGATGGCTTTTGTGGCGCTACTAAGGCATTTATTGTCTGGTAGTGTGTCGCTCCAATAGACCCTAGAAGTAGGCAAGCGGACTTGGTCTTGTTATCAAACACTTCCTTCATGCGCAAGTAATTTTCGAATCGTTCCCTGTATAACTTGAAGTCTTCCTTCTTGGCGTCATACTGCTCGAATGGGGGGATGTTTGGATTTACTGACGGTGTTGTTAACGGCGTAGCTCTAGTCTGGTCAATTTGTAGAAATGCAGCAGCAACGGCGGCAGTAATTTGCGCTAGTTGTTCTGGTGAAATTGCGGCCATTTTGTTATAATTCTAACGGCAATGTGGACCTATTCAATTCGTCTGCTCTTTTTACTTCTCTCGTCGCCAATTTCACTGTGGTGACCAATGTTCATGACGAAGTGGGTGGATAGAAAATAACCCGCGGTACAACACAGCAAAAAGTTATATATTTATATATTCACATTACAAAATCTAAGATGTCACTGAACTGGCATTATACGTACAAAAAAACTAACAGGAAGCGTCAGTTGGTAGGTACGCTTGTTTTTACCAGTGGAGACCTCTTAATATTCACTACAAAATCTGTCACATCCTACTTTATTGTTGTCATCACAGTTATATGTACTTATAAATGCTTAAAAATGAATTCCAACATTGACTGCTTAAGTAGAAAAGCAGAATCGCGGTTGATACCGCAAAAATCAGAAGATGCATATAAACGAGAGTACGACAAGTTTGTGCAATGGATTGAAGAGCAGAAGGTAACACATATAAATGAACAAGTAGTGCTTGCTTATCTGCAGAAAATGTCGGAGCAGTATAAAGCATCGACTATGTGGGCTATCCATTCAAAATTACAGTGCATGTTAAGAATAAATAAGGGCGTTGATTTAAAATCATTTGTTAAAGTGCATGCATTCATGAAGGCAATCAGCAAAAATGATGTACCCAAGAAGGCATATGTATTCCAGGAAGAACACTTGCGAAAATTTTTTACAGAGGCACCGGACATTACATATTTATTTTTGAAGGTAGTAGCCATTTGCGGTATCTTTGGTTCTTGCAGAAGATGCGAATTGTGCGATTTACGCTTAACTGATATAAAGCAAGAAGGAAGCGTATTGCTTATTACTATTCGACCATCTAAGACGGTGAAGGCTCGACGTTTTACTGTTGCCGACAGTGGAGCAATTAGTTATGTGCGTTTGGTGAAGCAGTATTTATCATTACGCCCCCAAATTGTAAGCACAGACCGGGTTTTCTTACGCTATGATAAGGGACAGTGCACCAATCAAGTGGTTGGTATTAATACATTTGGCTCATGTCCCATGCAAATTGCACGTTATCTGAAATTGGACGATCCTGAGAAATACACGGGGCATGCGTTTCGACGCACGTCGGCTACTATTATGGCAAATAGTGGCATGACAATTGATCAAATCCAACGACAAGTAGGATGGAAATCGGCAGCTGTGGCGACTGGTTACGTTGAAGAAAGTCTCAGCAATAAGAAGAATGTTTCAAACATTATTGGTAGTATGCCATTAATGGAAGTGCAACCTCATTGACTCCCGAAAATGTTAGCACTATTCATATGAACAGCATTTCCTCAGATTTAGAAAATCGAAGTATTAATATTTCAAACAACACCAACTGTACTTTTCATATTCATTTGAACAATTAAGATTGTTAAGTATTTGATTAAAGCATTTGAAAACATCTGTTAGTAATATTTGATTTGAAGTTGCAAAGTATTCCTGTCAGATCAGTAATTAAAAAGTTGACATTTACTTCAATTTTCAGGTTGTCATGGTAACTTTAAAACACGCGCGTTTTTAAAAGTTTGATTTAAACACGCTGAGGCGTACTTTAAATAAGCAATATAAGGTACCAATAAAAAAAATGAATATAGGCGACTGTTACGATTAATTCAAGTAAAAAGAAAAAGGATTTATTTGCATAAGTACAACTTATAAGGTTCTAATCAAAACGTGAACTACTTTATAAAAAGAAAGCATGCGCAAACGCAATTGAACGTTTAAACTTTAAAACTTCGTCCAGGTCCGTACTCAGTACACGATTTTGTCTCTTCAACACTTCCTCTCAAAATCGGCTGCTCTGAATAGAAAAACAACTCCTAAATTTGCCCTATGCTTTTCAAATTTTTCGCGACTTAACGGTTTCGTTAGTACGTCTGCAACTTGATCGCTTCCAGGCACGTGCCGTATTTGAATGGCACCTTCGTTGTATTTTTCCCGGATGAAATGAAAACGCACGTCAATGTGTTTTGACCGTTTGTGAAACTCAGGATTTTTACACAATTTGATGGCACTCGCGTTGTCCACAAATAAAGTGGGAATATGATTTTCCTTGGTGGTTTCACCGATGAGTACGTTGACCCATATTGCCTCTTTAGTGGCCTCGCAGGCTGCTACGTATTCCGCTTCTGTTGTCGAGAGGACGACGCTGCGTTGCTTTTGGCTTTTCCATGTCACGGCGCCGTCACCATATAGATGCATACGATCCCGGTTCTCGACCTTCTGGTGGACTCATCGCCGGCATAATCAGCGTCGCTGTATATCCGAAGTAAATCGCCTTCTCCTTTGTTTTTATATAACAAACCCATCTCCATAGTTCCCTTCAGGTAACGCAGAATCCTCTTTACAGCCGTCCAGTGCCCCTCGCACGGATTTTCAACAGCTTCGGCTGCTGTACTTACCGCGTAAGCAATATCTGGCCTACTTCCTGTTGATAAATATAAAAGGGCCCCAATTGCTTCTCGATATGGACCGAGGCACGTGGCGCAGTGGATGCGCTCACCGATGCTATTCGGAAGGTTGTGGGTTCGAATCCCGCTGCCGACTGCTCTGTCTGGGGTTTTGTCAGGGGGTTTTCCTCAGACATACGTAGCTTCGCATAATGCTAGCATTATATGTTGAAATCTACGAGGCGAATGCTGGAGCAGTACTCCCCCCCTCAGCACCCTAACTCCGTTCCTTCCGTTCCCATCCCTAACTTTACCCATCCTTACAATCCCGTTCTCTGGCTGAAGAGGGTCAGGAAGCCCTGAGCAGCCCGCCTCCGTATCCCTGTAGTCAGGGGTGCCGGAGGAATGAAACACGTTGGCCTTTCCTTTCCTTTTCTCGATATGGAATGGATAACGCGCATTTATTACCGAGATCGCTCGTTCCCACAAGCTCCGCGGGTGTCTTTACCGGATTTGCATTTAGCATATTAAATCGTTCCAACACCTTTTTAATATAAGCGCACTGGTTTACAAAAATAGCACCGTCCTCTTTTCGTGTTATTTGCAAACCTAAAAAGCATCCCACATTCTCGTTCACGGTAATCCGAAACTCATTTTCTAATTTAGAAATAAATAAGCAAAGGTCAGTGTAATTCGTCCCTATTACCAAACCATCGTCAACATAAATTACCACGAACATATATTGATTATTTACTTCGCACCAAAACAAACACGGGTCCGCTGCACTTTGGTTAAACGAATGTTTGTTTAAAAAACTGACTAATCGTTTATTCCAACAACGCGGTGCTTGTTTTAGGCCATATAAACTACGATATAGTTTACACACACGTCCGGTTTCGTCATCGTAGCCCTCCGGCTGTTTCATGTAAACCTCTTCCTCTAAATGTCCGTATAGGAAGGCCGTTTTTACATCGAACTGCATCATATGCATACTTTTAAGCGCGGCCGTGCACAATAAAATTCTAACGGTATCGAAACGCGCCACCGGGCTAAATGTTTCTTCATAATCAACCCCGAATCTTTGTGAACACCCCTTTATAACCAAACGCGCTTTATATCGTTCGAGATCACCTTCCGAATTTGTCTTTACGCGAAACACCCAACGGTTATTTAGAATTTTCTTACCTTGAGGTGGTTCAACGAGTTTCCACGTCTCGTTTTCCTTTAGCGAAGCTATTTCTTCATTCATGGCATTGCGCCACTCTTCGGATTTTTCAGAAGCAATCGCTGCCTGCACCGTTGTTGGTATATCACACGCCGCAAAATAAACATAATCTTCCAAGTACTTGGGTGGCCTGATTATTCTTCTTTGCGACTTTTCAGTTTCTTGCGAAACATCGTCCGTGATGCCCTCGTTGTTATCCGAATCCGAATTTTCCTCAGATTCTTCGGAATTTTTCTGTGTCAAGGTCATTGTTATTTGAGTCTTCTCAGACACAATCTTCTCCTTCCCGAAAATGACATCGCGACTTCGGAGAACTTTGTTACTTTCCGGGATCCACACTCGAAAGCCATCTTTCTCGCCACAGTATCCGACGAAAATGCCTTCCGTACTCTTTTTGTCCCATTTTTTTCTTGTTTGTTTTGGTACGTGCACAAAACATTGTGTCCCAAAAATACGCAGATGTTCAAAATTATGTACACTCACAGTTTGACTGCCTTTCCACAATTCCATTGGTGACTTATCCTTCACTTGCGTCGGTCCGGTCCTGTTCAGTACATACACCGCTGTGTTGACGGCTTCCGCCCACAATTTAATCGGAAAATTTCCTGCATGGATCATCGTTCTCGCACTTTCTACCAAGGTCCTATTTTCACGTTCTGCTGACCCATTCTGTTCGGGTGTGTACGGCATTGTTATTCTGAGTGTGATACCTTTCGACTCTAAACATTTTCGCACTTCAAAATTGTCAAATTCCTTGCCACCATCACATAGAAATTGTTCAATTTTAACACCAATCGCGGTCGCCTCGTTTACGAATATTTTTAAACACTCGGGTACCTCACTTTTTGCTTTCATAAAGAACACTCGACGAAATTTCGAAAAATCGTCTTTGAAGCAAACAAAATATCTGGCCCCTCCTAACGATTCCTCCTGCATCGGTCCACAAACGTCCGCGTGTATTATTTTTCCTGGAACCGTAGGTCTGTTTTTTCGAGAATGGAAACTGGCGCGACTGTGTTTACCAAACACGCATCCTGCACAAAACTCTTCATGTGCCTCCACCTCGATGCCCTTTTCTTTAAGAAAATGTGTTACATGCGACTTACTTTGATGTGCGAAACGCTCATGCCATAATTGCAACGTTTCCTTTGTTGATGCAACATGCACTTCTGCTGCCGCTTCCGGTTTTCGAACTCGAATATTTAGGGCATACAACCCGTTCGACAATTTCTTGCCTGATAATCGAACACTACCGTCCTTCTTAAAGTAACATCCCCCGTAGTTAGCTTCAAAATGATATCCATTACTTATAGTTTGTCCTATTGAAAGTAAATTTCGTTCGATATCCGGAACTAACCACACGTTATTTAAATGATTCCTGCGCCACTCGCCATTAACAAACATTTCAACGTTTATTTGACCCTGACCATACGCGAAAATTTTCTCGCTGTTCCCGACTTGCACCGTTTTTGGAAGTGAGAACGGTTCAAAGTTTATAAAATAACTTTTATGCCTGGTCATGTGCGCACTAGCTCCTGAATCCGCTAACCACAATTCTGCATTCGCGTCCTTGTTAGATTTTTCCGCACCTACGAAAGCATCACCGTCGGCTCTTGAATCAAACCCGGATGACCTCCTGCCGCGTGATTCGGACGAATTTCCCGCGGAATTTCCGCTCCCTTTCTTGGGGCATTTTTTTGCAAAATGTCCTGCTTGATGACACCGATAACATTTCGGTTCCGACTTGGGATAGTTATTCGCCTGCTTTTTATCACCACCCTTGGCCACGAAAGCGCCCACGTTTTTAGATTTCGCCGGTAAACGCATTTCAATTAAGCGAAGTCTTTCGGTTAATTTATTTAAGGTGCGATCTTCCACTGGGACAGATTCCCACACGCTCTTGAATTCAAAATATTCAGAAGGTAGCGTCGACATGATCCTACTCATTAGCACTAGGTCCGGGAGTTCTGTTTTCACCAACCGCCTGAGTTCATCATTCATTTCTTGGAAATCTCTCTGCAGCTTTGCGATATGTGTAGCAATGTCTTCCTCTGGAGTCCTATCGTTGCTGAAAAACTGCTCCATCAGCCGATCTACGCGTTGCCCTGAACTTTGCTCATACACAGACAACAGCTTTTCCCACGTTTGATTAGCAGTTTCACAAGTAGCAACCAAATTTAAATTTGTCTTGTTCATGCTACTTACTAGAATCAGCTGTGCTAAAGCATCATCTTTGTTGAACGTTTTCAAATCCGCTTGATACTTTGAAATAACCGCTTGATCCGCATTCGCTGAAGGTCCCGCTGGTGATGCTCGCGTCCCGATGGCCAGATCCAAAACATCCTGATGTTTTAACAAAAGTTCAACCTGTTTTCGCCATTGACTCCAATTCGAAGCACCCTCCAACTTTTCTATGTGAGCCTTGAAGTTAAAGTCCGACATTTTGTGACGATACCGCGCGCGAAACAAACTACCAGATACTTAGCACTGTTTACAACTAAACCTTACAAAGTTACGACTTCTTATTTACTTTTCGCACCTTTTAGCGCATCTGGGCACATAACCTGTTACGATTAATTCAAGTAAAAAGAAAAAGGATTTATTTGCATAAGTACAACCATTGAATAAAAACACTATAAGAAGCCTAACCCCGTGGAAATAAAGCGCGACAGAGTTTGAACTGAGAATATAATGGGAACACTGTCAATAGAGTCGATTCTTGAACTGAGAAGAATGAGAATTTGCTTTCCTCCTATTTACCGCAAAGAGAGTTCGGAGGTCACAACCAATGCGGGTGCAAGGGGATTTGTGAGATTTGTCGCGCTTTCTTCCATAAGCGTTAGGCTTCTTATAGTGTTTTTATTCAATGGTACAACTTATAAGGTTCTAATCAAAACGTGAACTACTTTATAAAAAGAAAGCATGCGCAAACGCAATTGAACGTTTAAACTTTAAAACTTCGTCCAGGTCCGTACTCAGTACACGATTTTGTCTCTTCAACAGCGACATTGAAGATATGGAAAATTTAATCCTAATAAAAATTCCCGATAGCAAAACGAAAAAAGTGCGCTCGTTTACAATCATTGGAGAAATGTTCATGAATATTTACCACAAGTACGCTTCATTAAGACCGAGAGATATGCAAGAGAGAAGGTTTTTTTTTGAAATATCAGAATGGGAAGTGCAAAAAAATGTTATGGGGATCCATACGATCAGTGCTGTACCCAGAAAAGTCGCCGAATTTCTAAAATTAGGCAATGTCCAAGAATATACGGGTCACTGTTTAAGGTGTACTTCGGCTACATTACTCACCGATGGTGGAGGAAGTATGGAGTCGTTGAAGCGCCACGGGGGTTGGAGGTCGACTTCCGTAGCAGAAGGATACATAGAAGAGTCGATTCGCAACAAAAAAGAGAATGCTAGCCGAATATTAAATTTAAACGGAACTGCGGTAACTGAAACATTCGCATCAGGAAATCTAATAACATCGTCTTCGCCGAGGTCATCGTAGTAAATACTTTAACAGGGTCTAGTTCATCGTTGCACGGCTTCAATTTTCAGAATGCAACACTTACCAATTGTACATTTAATATTACATTAATGAATAAGTCTGAATATATATCATAATTTTTTGAATAAATAAATGAAATTGTTGTGTTTCCATAACAACACTTTTCCCTCCGGCGACAGGAAAAGGAAAAGTAAAAACTACTCTAACGATAATGTCAAACTTTGGCGCCTACTACTCAGTCGAACAATGGCCTAATATTTTGACGTTTGAAGAAAAAATAAATTTTTTAAATAAACATTAAGCTGCTGCAAAGCCACCTAGTTTTAAACATTTCGTTATTATGTGTATGTATTTATTTATTTATTGACGTATCGATAATTGTTATTCAACGATTAAATGATTGATTGATTGATTGATTGAACATTTCTTTGGCTTGTACATATCCTTTGGTTGAAGCCTTCACCAACGCGCGTAATTTAGGGTATGCTTCCAAATCTGTTCCACTTTTCAATCGCAGCATTGTTTGAAGTTTTGAATGAATGCACCAAAAGATAGAAGATTTAAATCCCTTTAACATTTCCTTCATATGTGTCAGCATTATCGATGCATTTAAGACTTTATTCGTAACTTCCTATTCATCCATCATGGAAACAACTTTTCATATTCTCTATAATAGGCTTTACTGGATTTGGATTTTACACCTACGTACCGACGTTTGTTTAGATTTTACAAGATCTCTCGAATAATGACGTGCGATGTTTGGGAGGGCGAAGGAAAAATTTCCTCCTTACGTTTAAATTATAAATATCCGTACGGTATGATAGGCGTTCTGAAAGATAAGGTGGGGTGTTAAATTTGATTACTTTAAAGTAAAGTAACAAGGCGTGATGATCTCTTCTGTTCGACATATTTAACCAGTTACATTGATGAAGTAAGTGTGAGACTTTATCGTATTTTTTAATTCCATATATTAATCGAAGGCAGTGATTTTGGATTTTTTGAATTCTCTTCTTGTCATAGTAATCTAAACATGGACCGTAAAGTACATCACAGAAATTAAAGTTAGACAGTACCAACGATTCACACAACATAACTTTTAGTCGTCGATTAAGTACATTGCGCTGAGAATAAAATTGCCTTAGAGCTAAAAAGGATTTACTTACAATCTTCGATACGTGCGACTTAAATCTTAGATCAGAATCCAATAACATGCCTAAATTCCTGGCACAAGTAACACACTCTAATGTTCTTCCTCCTAGTTTTATCTTTAGGTTGTCAGCGAGGTACTGACGATCTTTTTTCTTGCTAAAAAGCAGTAATTTGCACTTATTCAAATTAAGTGTTAGGCAGTGTGATTCAGCCTGCTTAATAATGAATTCTAAAGCATTGTTTATGACACTGGCCAATGTGGTCAATTCTGCCATACTAAACGAGTGATAAATTTGAGTATCGTCGGCATACATGTGAACCCTAACCTCCCTGATGTCCTTAAGGTATTGACTTGTGTAAACGCTGAATAGTAAAGGGCCCAAAATTGTTCCTTGCGGTACACCTCTAGATATTGTTATCTCCTCCGACGTGTTATCATTCAACTCCACAAGCTGACATCGGTTCGTTAGGTAAGAGTCAAAGAACTGTAACAAACTACAACTACAACCAACGTAGTGTAGGATCGCTATTAACGTGTCATGGTCTATCATATCGAAAGCCCTGGAGTAATCCAGCAGTATTAGAGCAGTGGCGTGACCCTTATCTAATGCGTTAAAAATATCATCAGTGACTGATAAGAGGGCAGTACAGCAGCCATACTCTGGTCTAAAGCCTGACTGCTGTCTTGGTAAGAGATTATAGCAGTTTAAATGCTCAAATAGTTGCTTATATATTATTCTCTCAATCACTTTCGATAATGTTGGCAAAATAGAGATGGGCCGGAGATCAGTCAAAGCTGTAGGATTAGAAACTTTGGGTAGTGGGATTACCTTTGCCTTCTTCCATAAGGTAGGAAATACATTAAATTCAAAGGAGTAGTTTATAATGTGCGTGATATATTTAATAATGTAGGATGTTTATTTGATCGACTCCACATGCTTGGGTTTTGAATGAATTTATAATTTCTAACACTTCGTGTTCTGTTGTTTTATGCAAATCTAGTAATTTTTTAACATGTGGATGACGACAACTCATATAGTTTCCAATTACGTCTAGATTTGGTGACGACTTACCTATAGAATTTACCATAAAATTATTGATTTCATTCGCTGTGCCAATTTGCAAAGGAAAGTCCATTTTTCGAGATTGCACAATATTTAAGTTACGCAGTCTTCGCCACAGCTGCCGACTATTACAAGACAATAATGAAGAACTGTTAAGATAGGCATGCTTTTCCCGCTGAATTGCGGATTGAACATAATTTTTTAATATTTATTATATATGTATATATTTAATATATATATTTAATATACGATACGGACTACTATGCCCACTAGATCGTATCAACACCATATCATACGAGTGCGTAACGGCTATAGTGACCGGAGTATCCGCGTGTCGTATCCGTACGGTTCCCGTTGGCTCGGTTGTATATTGTAAACAAACGCGGCAGGGAGAGGGTGCGAAATGAAAAGTCGAGGGAGAATACTGGGCATTAGTAGATGACGAAAAAAATGTCATATTTGTACTTCCGTATGTTCGTCATTTCTGCACCTGCAATTAAAAAAAAATGTGTAATGATCATTTTTATATAGTGCTAGGGTTGTGCTAAATTGTGCTGATTCAATTTTAATTTGTGCTGATCTGGAAAATCAATTTTTTTTAATTGAAACGCGGGGGCCAATTTAACGCCCAGCCCCCCGGTTTTTTTAACGTACAAATTCCATTACTACTTTAACGAGTTGTGCTCGATGCATATTGGATTGTGCCGGTCAAATATTCGAAAATAGTCTTCCGGTTCAGGGTAGTTCCTGCACTCAAATCTCGGGGGCCAACTTGACTCCCAGCCCCCACGTTTTTTTACAAATATGGAAATCTAAATAAGGTCAATCAATTGTGCTCACTGCATATTGGATTGTGCCGTTCAAATATTCGACAATAGTTTTACGGTACACGATAGTTCCTGCGTTTAAATCTCGGGGGCCAATTTGACTCTCAACCCCCCGGTTTTTTTAACGTGCAAATTCCAATACTACTTTAACGAGTTGTGCTCGATGCATATTGGATTGTGCCGGTCAAATATTTGAAAATAGTCTTCCGCTACATGGTAGTTCCTGCACTCAAATCTCGGGGGCCAACTTGACTCCTAGCCCCCACGTTTTTTACAGATATGGAGTAAGCAATAATGGTAATCATTTGTGCTCGATGCTTACTGAATTGTGCCGTTCAAACTTTTGAAAATAGTCTTACGGTACCCCACAGCTTCTGCACACAAATGTTGGTGGTCATCTTGACTCTCAGCCTCCCCGTTGTGTATTCACGAACTGTGCGCTCTAGAGGCACCCGTAGATACTCCTCTACGTCTACGGCCACGAACGAAATAAAATGAATGTATGTTTGATGATATCAAATTCTCGTGGCCCATTCTTGATTCTGGATTACGATAGGAAGGTAGACTAGGCAAGCTTCTTACTGTATTCCAATCAGAGTTGGTAACCCTTAGTGCAAGAAAAGTTCTTATGCACAAAACTATCAGAATCTCTTGTGCCACCAGGGCTGCCCTGCAGGCACTTGGTCGCTGTAAAATTACCTCTATGTTGGTTTCCGAATGTCACCATGCACTAGAGCAAGTAGCAAGCAGCTCGCATGGGTCAAAGGGCATGCTGGAGTGGAAGGGAATGAGCAAGCCAATGGGTGAGCTCGACTGACCTCAAAACAGGTGTTTTATGGTCCGGAGCCGGCTCTTCCACTTACAGCTGAAATTGTAAACAACTTAATAACTCAGGACACCTAAACCCAGCGCAGGGTTAGATGGAACATGATGTTAGATTGTCGCGATGCGAGAGAAGCCTTCAAAGGACCATCTCGTAACCTGGTGCGCTTTTGCACAGGGCTATCAAGAAAGAACTTGAGGTTACTCGTGGGAATACTTTCTGGGCACTGCAAACAAAACAAACACATGCACCGCATGGGTTCGCATGGGTTTGATAGAATCACTATCTTGTAGAGGAAGTTACACGGACGATGAAACGGCACACCACATACTTTGTTGAATGCCTCGCTCTAGTCCAACTCAGACGATCCATGTTAAGGGTGTCCTGACCGGACATGGCTACGATGATTAGAGCCGCCTCTCCTTCCAGCATCCTTAGGTTCATCTCACGTGTGGGATGGCTTGAGTGACGTTGAGGGATCAAACGACTCTAGTCAGATAGGTAGTACAAAGGGCTCGAATTTGAGGCGTAGGTACGCGTGGACCCTGTCTACCTTCCTATCGTAATCCAGAATCAAGAATGGGCCACGAGAATTTGATATCTTGTATTACTTGTAAGTATTGTAATTAAATATAATTTATTTCTGCAAGTCATTACATTATTATGACAACATCAAGACACAAGTAACTTGATACTTTTTACATAATAATAATCTATACTACTATACATCTTCCCTCACAAGTTTAGCCTTTCTGGTTGTTTTATAGTTCTGCCTGAACGAGTAGTTAATTTTGTATTTGTCTCTGATGGTACAAATGAGGGACTATGTTTACAAATTTCAGGCTTAGGTACAACACGGACATCACTATCAGAAGATTCAGTGCCTGAACAAGATTCAGGTTCAAATGATGTGTCAGTCACTTTAAATGCGTTTTGTGACGATCTTATATCTACGCGATTTCTTCGTATAGTGTTGCCCTTATAATCCTGTAACACATATGATCGTGGATTCTCATGCATTCTTTCAATTTTGGCGGGTTCCCAAATTTTGCGTTTGTGATTTAACACAGTCACATCACTACCTTCATTAAGTGGTTTTAACGTTTTAGCTGTTCTATTGAAATAGTTTTCATTGAGCTCTCGCTTCTTAAGCATTTTTTGAGTAACACTTTCGCACAACTTAGGCTGTCGTAAATCACAAGTGATTGGAACTTTAGTCTTACAATTCCTGCTATTTAAGAGCTGTGATGGAGAATATCCCATCCCTTTTAATGATGAATTGCGATAGTTCAACAAAGCGCAACTTAATTCGCCTTTGCCTTCCTCTAAAGATTTTTTAAGCAGATTCTTAGCAATCGATACTGCTTTTTCTGCTAATCCGTTTGAACGTGGATATTCTG
>NW_022170249.1:27290269-27407770 GCF_008802855.1 Photinus pyralis
CGTGAACTACTATTAAAAAGAAAGCATGCGCAAACGCAATTGAACGTTTAAACTTTAAAACTTCGTCCAGGTCCGTACTCAGTACACGATTTTGTCTCTTCAACACTTCCTCTCAAAATCGGCTGCTCTGAATAGAAAAACAACTCCTAAATTTGCCCTATGCTTTTCAAATTTTTCGCGACTTAACGGTTTCGTTAGTACGTCTGCAACTTGATCGCTTCCAGGCACGTGCCGTATTTGAATGGCACCTTCGTTGTATTTTTCCCGGATGAAATGAAAACGCACGTCAATGTGTTTTGACCGTTTGTGAAACTCAGGATTTTTACACAATTTGATGGCACTCGCGTTGTCCACAAATAAAGTGGGAATATGATTTTCCTTGGTGGTTTCACCGATGAGTACGTTGACCCATATTGCCTCTTTAGTGGCCTCGCAGGCTGCTACGTATTCCGCTTCTGTTGTCGAGAGGACGACGCTGCGTTGCTTTTGGCTTTTCCATGTCACGGCGCCGTCACCATATAGATGCATACGATCCCGGTTCTCGACCTTCTGGTGGACTCATCGCCGGCATAATCAGCGTCGCTGTATATCCGAAGTAAATCGCCTTCTCCTTTGTTTTTATATAACAAACCCATCTCCATAGTTCCCTTCAGGTAACGCAGAATCCTCTTTACAGCCGTCCAGTGCCCCTCGCACGGATTTTCAATTTTCAACAGCTTCGGCTGCTGTACTTACCGCGTAAGCAATATCTGGCCTACTTCCTGTTGATAAATATAAAAGGGCCCCAATTGCTTCTCGATATGGACCGAGGCACGTGGCGCAGTGGATGCGCTCACCGATGCTATTCGGAAGGTTGTGGGTTCGAATCCCGCTGCCGACTGCTCTGTCTGGGGTTTTGTCAGGGGGTTTTCCTCAGACATACGTAGCTTCGCATAATGCTAGCATTATATGTTGAAATCTACGAGGCGAATGCTGGAGCAGTACTCCCCCCCTCAGCACCCTAACTCCGTTCCTTCCGTTCCCATCCCTAACTTTACCCATCCTTACAATCCCGTTCTCTGGCTGAAGAGGGTCAGGAAGCCCTGAGCAGCCCGCCTCCGTATCCCTGTAGTCAGGGGTGCCGGAGGAATGAAACACGTTGGCCTTTCCTTTCCTTTTCTCGATATGGAATGGATAACGCGCATTTATTACCGAGATCGCTCGTTCCCACAAGCTCCGCGGGTGTCTTTACCGGATTTGCATTTAGCATATTAAATCGTTCCAACACCTTTTTAATATAAGCGCACTGGTTTACAAAAATAGCACCGTCCTCTTTTCGTGTTATTTGCAAACCTAAAAAGCATCCCACATTCTCGTTCACGGTAATCCGAAACTCATTTTCTAATTTAGAAATAAATAAGCAAAGGTCAGTGTAATTCGTCCCTATTACCAAACCATCGTCAACATAAATTACCACGAACATATATTGATTATTTACTTCGCACCAAAACAAACACGGGTCCGCTGCACTTTGGTTAAACGAATGTTTGTTTAAAAAACTGACT
The DNA here is from genome assembly GCF_008802855.1 of Photinus pyralis. NCBI lineage: Eukaryota > Metazoa > Arthropoda > Insecta > Coleoptera > Lampyridae > Photinus > Photinus pyralis. The sequence continues at coordinate 27,291,814 of NW_022170249.1, forward strand.
AATCGTTTATTCCAACAACGCGGTGCTTGTTTTAGGCCATATAAACTACGATATAGTTTACACACACGTCCGGTTTCGTCATCGTAGCCCTCCGGCTGTTTCATGTAAACCTCTTCCTCTAAATGTCCGTATAGGAAGGCCGTTTTTACATCGAACTGCATCATATGCATACTTTTAAGCGCGGCCGTGCACAATAAAATTCTAACGGTATCGAAACGCGCCACCGGGCTAAATGTTTCTTCATAATCAACCCCGAATCTTTGTGAACACCCCTTTATAACCAAACGCGCTTTATATCGTTCGAGATCACCTTCCGAATTTGTCTTTACGCGAAACACCCAACGGTTATTTAGAATTTTCTTACCTTGAGGTGGTTCAACGAGTTTCCACGTCTCGTTTTCCTTTAGCGAAGCTATTTCTTCATTCATGGCATTGCGCCACTCTTCGGATTTTTCAGAAGCAATCGCTGCCTGCACCGTTGTTGGTATATCACACGCCGCAAAATAAACATAATCTTCCAAGTACTTGGGTGGCCTGATTATTCTTCTTTGCGACTTTTCAGTTTCTTGCGAAACATCGTCCGTGATGCCCTCGTTGTTATCCGAATCCGAATTTTCCTCAGATTCTTCGGAATTTTTCTGTGTCAAGGTCATTGTTATTTGAGTCTTCTCAGACACAATCTTCTCCTTCCCGAAAATGACATCGCGACTTCGGAGAACTTTGTTACTTTCCGGGATCCACACTCGAAAGCCATCTTTCTCGCCACAGTATCCGACGAAAATGCCTTCCGTACTCTTTTTGTCCCATTTTTTTCTTGTTTGTTTTGGTACGTGCACAAAACATTGTGTCCCAAAAATACGCAGATGTTCAAAATTATGTACACTCACAGTTTGACTGCCTTTCCACAATTCCATTGGTGACTTATCCTTCACTTGCGTCGGTCCGGTCCTGTTCAGTACATACACCGCTGTGTTGACGGCTTCCGCCCACAATTTAATCGGAAAATTTCCTGCATGGATCATCGTTCTCGCACTTTCTACCAAGGTCCTATTTTCACGTTCTGCTGACCCATTCTGTTCGGGTGTGTACGGCATTGTTATTCTGAGTGTGATACCTTTCGACTCTAAACATTTTCGCACTTCAAAATTGTCAAATTCCTTGCCACCATCACATAGAAATTGTTCAATTTTAACACCAATCGCGGTCGCCTCGTTTACGAATATTTTTAAACACTCGGGTACCTCACTTTTTGCTTTCATAAAGAACACTCGACGAAATTTCGAAAAATCGTCTTTGAAGCAAACAAAATATCTGGCCCCTCCTAACGATTCCTCCTCGGATTCCTCCTGCATCGGTCCACAAACGTCCGCGTGTATTATTTTTCCTGGAACCGTAGGTCTGTTTTTTCGAGAATGGAAACTGGCGCGACTGTGTTTACCAAACACGCATCCTGCACAAAACTCTTCATGTGCCTCCACCTCGATGCCCTTTTCTTTAAGAAAATGTGTTACATGCGACTTACTTTGATGTGCGAAACGCTCATGCCATAATTGCAACGTTTCCTTTGTTGATGCAACATGCACTTCTGCTGCCGCTTCCGGTTTTCGAACTCGAATATTTAGGGCATACAACCCGTTCGACAATTTCTTGCCTGATAATCGAACACTACCGTCCTTCTTAAAGTAACATCCCCCGTAGTTAGCTTCAAAATGATATCCATTACTTATAGTTTGTCCTATTGAAAGTAAATTTCGTTCGATATCCGGAACTAACCACACGTTATTTAAATGATTCCTGCGCCACTCGCCATTAACAAACATTTCAACGTTTATTTGACCCTGACCATACGCGAAAATTTTCTCGCTGTTCCCGACTTGCACCGTTTTTGGAAGTGAGAACGGTTCAAAGTTTATAAAATAACTTTTATGCCTGGTCATGTGCGCACTAGCTCCTGAATCCGCTAACCACAATTCTGCATTCGCGTCCTTGTTAGATTTTTCCGCACCTACGAAAGCATCACCGTCGGCTCTTGAATCAAACCCGGATGACCTCCTGCCGCGTGATTCGGACGAATTTCCCGCGGAATTTCCGCTCCCTTTCTTGGGGCATTTTTTTGCAAAATGTCCTGCTTGATGACACCGATAACATTTCGGTTCCGACTTGGGATAGTTATTCGCCTGCTTTTTATCACCACCCTTGGCCACGAAAGCGCCCACGTTTTTAGATTTCGCCGGTAAACGCATTTCAATTAAGCGAAGTCTTTCGGTTAATTTATTTAAGGTGCGATCTTCCACTGGGACAGATTCCCACACGCTCTTGAATTCAAAATATTCAGAAGGTAGCGTCGACATGATCCTACTCATTAGCACTAGGTCCGGGAGTTCTGATTTCACCAACCGCCTGAGTTCATCATTCATTTCTTGGAAATCTCTCTGCAGCTTTGCGATATGTGTAGCAATGTCTTCCTCTGGAGTCCTATCGTTGCTGAAAAACTGCTCCATCAGCCGATCTACGCGTTGCCCTGAACTTTGCTCATACACAGACAACAGCTTTTCCCACGTTTGATTAGCAGTTTCACAAGTAGCAACCAAATTTAAATTTGTCTTGTTCATGCTACTTACTAGAATCAGCTGTGCTAAAGCATCATCTTTGTTGAACGTTTTCAAATCCGCTTGATACTTTGAAATAACCGCTTGATCCGCATTCGCTGAAGGTCCCGCTGGTGATGCTCGCGTCCCGATGGCCAGATCCAAAACATCCTGATGTTTTAACAAAAGTTCAACCTGTTTTCGCCATTGACTCCAATTCGAAGCACCCTCCAACTTTTCTATGTGAGCCTTGAAGTTAAAGTCCGACATTTTGTGACGATACCGCGCGCGAAACAAACTACCAGATACTTAGCACTGTTTACAACTAAACCTTACAAAGTTACGACTTCTTATTTACTTTTCGCACCTTTTAGCGCATCTGGGCACATAACCTGTTACGATTAATTCAAGTAAAAAGAAAAAGGATTTATTTGCATAAGTACAACCATTGAATAAAAACACTATAAGAAGCCTAACCCCGTGGAAATAAAGCGCGACAGAGTTTGAACTGAGAATATAATGGGAACACTGTCAATAGAGTCGATTCTTGAACTGAGAAGAATGAGAATTTGCTTTCCTCCTATTTACCGCAAAGAGAGTTCGGAGGTCACAACCAATGCGGGTGCAAGGGGATTTGTGAGATTTGTCGCGCTTTCTTCCATAAGCGTTAGGCTTCTTATAGTGTTTTTATTCAATGGTACAACTTATAAGGTTCTAATCAAAACGTGAACTACTTTATAAAAAGAAAGCATGCGCAAACGCAATTGAACGTTTAAACTTTAAAACTTCGTCCAGGTCCGTACTCAGTACACGATTTTGTCTCTTCAACAGCGACATTGAAGATATGGAAAATTTAATCCTAATAAAAATTCCCGATAGCAAAACGAAAAAAGTGCGCTCGTTTACAATCATTGGAGAAATGTTCATGAATATTTACCACAAGTACGCTTCATTAAGACCGAGAGATATGCAAGAGAGAAGGTTTTTTTTTGAAATATCAGAATGGGAAGTGCAAAAAAATGTTATGGGGATCCATACGATCAGTGCTGTACCCAGAAAAGTCGCCGAATTTCTAAAATTAGGCAATGTCCAAGAATATACGGGTCACTGTTTAAGGTGTACTTCGGCTACATTACTCACCGATGGTGGAGGAAGTATGGAGTCGTTGAAGCGCCACGGGGGTTGGAGGTCGACTTCCGTAGCAGAAGGATACATAGAAGAGTCGATTCGCAACAAAAAAGAGAATGCTAGCCGAATATTAAATTTAAACGGAACTGCGGTAACTGAAACATTCGCATCAGGAAATCTAATAACATCGTCTTCGCCGAGGTCATCGTAGTAAATACTTTAACAGGGTCTAGTTCATCGTTGCACGGCTTCAATTTTCAGAATGCAACACTTACCAATTGTACATTTAATATTACATTAATGAATAAGTCTGAATATATATCATAATTTTTTGAATAAATAAATGAAATTGTTGTGTTTCCATAACAACACTTTTCCCTCCGGCGACAGGAAAAGGAAAAGTAAAAACTACTCTAACGATAATGTCAAACTTTGGCGCCTACTACTCAGTCGAACAATGGCCTAATATTTTGACGTTTGAAGAAAAAATAAATTTTTTAAATAAACATTAAGCTGCTGCAAAGCCACCTAGTTTTAAACATTTCGTTATTATGTGTATGTATTTATTTATTTATTGACGTATCGATAATTGTTATTCAACGATTAAATGATTGATTGATTGATTGATTGAACATTTCTTTGGCTTGTACATATCCTTTGGTTGAAGCCTTCACCAACGCGCGTAATTTAGGGTATGCTTCCAAATCTGTTCCACTTTTCAATCGCAGCATTGTTTGAAGTTTTGAATGAATGCACCAAAAGATAGAAGATTTAAATCCCTTTAACATTTCCTTCATATGTGTCAGCATTATCGATGCATTTAAGACTTTATTCGTAACTTCCTATTCATCCATCATGGAAACAACTTTTCATATTCTCTATAATAGGCTTTACTGGATTTGGATTTTACACCTACGTACCGACGTTTGTTTAGATTTTACAAGATCTCTCGAATAATGACGTGCGATGTTTGGGAGGGCGAAGGAAAAATTTCCTCCTTACGTTTAAATTATAAATATCCGTACGGTATGATAGGCGTTCTGAAAGATAAGGTGGGGTGTTAAATTTGATTACTTTAAAGTAAAGTAACAAGGCGTGATGATCTCTTCTGTTCGACATATTTAACCAGTTACATTGATGAAGTAAGTGTGAGACTTTATCGTATTTTTTAATTCCATATATTAATCGAAGGCAGTGATTTTGGATTTTTTGAATTCTCTTCTTGTCATAGTAATCTAAACATGGACCGTAAAGTACATCACAGAAATTAAAGTTAGACAGTACCAACGATTCACACAACATAACTTTTAGTCGTCGATTAAGTACATTGCGCTGAGAATAAAATTGCCTTAGAGCTAAAAAGGATTTACTTACAATCTTCGATACGTGCGACTTAAATCTTAGATCAGAATCCAATAACATGCCTAAATTCCTGGCACAAGTAACACACTCTAATGTTCTTCCTCCTAGTTTTATCTTTAGGTTGTCAGCGAGGTACTGACGATCTTTTTTCTTGCTAAAAAGCAGTAATTTGCACTTATTCAAATTAAGTGTTAGGCAGTGTGATTCAGCCTGCTTAATAATGAATTCTAAAGCATTGTTTATGACACTGGCCAATGTGGTCAATTCTGCCATACTAAACGAGTGATAAATTTGAGTATCGTCGGCATACATGTGAACCCTAACCTCCCTGATGTCCTTAAGGTATTGACTTGTGTAAACGCTGAATAGTAAAGGGCCCAAAATTGTTCCTTGCGGTACACCTCTAGATATTGTTATCTCCTCCGACGTGTTATCATTCAACTCCACAAGCTGACATCGGTTCGTTAGGTAAGAGTCAAAGAACTGTAACAAACTACAACTACAACCAACGTAGTGTAGGATCGCTATTAACGTGTCATGGTCTATCATATCGAAAGCCCTGGAGTAATCCAGCAGTATTAGAGCAGTGGCGTGACCCTTATCTAATGCGTTAAAAATATCATCAGTGACTGATAAGAGGGCAGTACAGCAGCCATACTCTGGTCTAAAGCCTGACTGCTGTCTTGGTAAGAGATTATAGCAGTTTAAATGCTCAAATAGTTGCTTATATATTATTCTCTCAATCACTTTCGATAATGTTGGCAAAATAGAGATGGGCCGGAGATCAGTCAAAGCTGTAGGATTAGAAACTTTGGGTAGTGGGATTACCTTTGCCTTCTTCCATAAGGTAGGAAATACATTAAATTCAAAGGAGTAGTTTATAATGTGCGTGATATATTTAATAATGTAGGATGTTTATTTGATCGACTCCACATGCTTGGGTTTTGAATGAATTTATAATTTCTAACACTTCGTGTTCTGTTGTTTTATGCAAATCTAGTAATTTTTTAACATGTGGATGACGACAACTCATATAGTTTCCAATTACGTCTAGATTTGGTGACGACTTACCTATAGAATTTACCATAAAATTATTGATTTCATTCGCTGTGCCAATTTGCAAAGGAAAGTCCATTTTTCGAGATTGCACAATATTTAAGTTACGCAGTCTTCGCCACAGCTGCCGACTATTACAAGACAATAATGAAGAACTGTTAAGATAGGCATGCTTTTCCCGCTGAATTGCGGATTGAACATAATTTTTTAATATTTATTATATATGTATATATTTAATATATATATTTAATATACGATACGGACTACTATGCCCACTAGATCGTATCAACACCATATCATACGAGTGCGTAACGGCTATAGTGACCGGAGTATCCGCGTGTCGTATCCGTACGGTTCCCGTTGGCTCGGTTGTATATTGTAAACAAACGCGGCAGGGAGAGGGTGCGAAATGAAAAGTCGAGGGAGAATACTGGGCATTAGTAGATGACGAAAAAAATGTCATATTTGTACTTCCGTATGTTCGTCATTTCTGCACCTGCAATTAAAAAAAAATGTGTAATGATCATTTTTATATAGTGCTAGGGTTGTGCTAAATTGTGCTGATTCAATTTTAATTTGTGCTGATCTGGAAAATCAATTTTTTTTAATTGAAACGCGGGGGCCAATTTAACGCCCAGCCCCCCGGTTTTTTTAACGTACAAATTCCATTACTACTTTAACGAGTTGTGCTCGATGCATATTGGATTGTGCCGGTCAAATATTCGAAAATAGTCTTCCGGTTCAGGGTAGTTCCTGCACTCAAATCTCGGGGGCCAACTTGACTCCCAGCCCCCACGTTTTTTTACAAATATGGAAATCTAAATAAGGTCAATCAATTGTGCTCACTGCATATTGGATTGTGCCGTTCAAATATTCGACAATAGTTTTACGGTACACGATAGTTCCTGCGTTTAAATCTCGGGGGCCAATTTGACTCTCAACCCCCCGGTTTTTTTAACGTGCAAATTCCAATACTACTTTAACGAGTTGTGCTCGATGCATATTGGATTGTGCCGGTCAAATATTTGAAAATAGTCTTCCGCTACATGGTAGTTCCTGCACTCAAATCTCGGGGGCCAACTTGACTCCTAGCCCCCACGTTTTTTACAGATATGGAGTAAGCAATAATGGTAATCATTTGTGCTCGATGCTTACTGAATTGTGCCGTTCAAACTTTTGAAAATAGTCTTACGGTACCCCACAGCTTCTGCACACAAATGTTGGTGGTCATCTTGACTCTCAGCCTCCCCGTTGTGTATTCACGAACTGTGCGCTCTAGAGGCACCCGTAGATACTCCTCTACGTCTACGGCCACGAACGAAATAAAATGAATGTATGTTTGATGATATCAAATTCTCGTGGCCCATTCTTGATTCTGGATTACGATAGGAAGGTAGACTAGGCAAGCTTCTTACTGTATTCCAATCAGAGTTGGTAACCCTTAGTGCAAGAAAAGTTCTTATGCACAAAACTATCAGAATCTCTTGTGCCACCAGGGCTGCCCTGCAGGCACTTGGTCGCTGTAAAATTACCTCTATGTTGGTTTCCGAATGTCACCATGCACTAGAGCAAGTAGCAAGCAGCTCGCATGGGTCAAAGGGCATGCTGGAGTGGAAGGGAATGAGCAAGCCAATGGGTGAGCTCGACTGACCTCAAAACAGGTGTTTTATGGTCCGGAGCCGGCTCTTCCACTTACAGCTGAAATTGTAAACAACTTAATAACTCAGGACACCTAAACCCAGCGCAGGGTTAGATGGAACATGATGTTAGATTGTCGCGATGCGAGAGAAGCCTTCAAAGGACCATCTCGTAACCTGGTGCGCTTTTGCACAGGGCTATCAAGAAAGAACTTGAGGTTACTCGTGGGAATACTTTCTGGGCACTGCAAACAAAACAAACACATGCACCGCATGGGTTCGCATGGGTTTGATAGAATCACTATCTTGTAGAGGAAGTTACACGGACGATGAAACGGCACACCACATACTTTGTTGAATGCCTCGCTCTAGTCCAACTCAGACGATCCATGTTAAGGGTGTCCTGACCGGACATGGCTACGATGATTAGAGCCGCCTCTCCTTCCAGCATCCTTAGGTTCATCTCACGTGTGGGATGGCTTGAGTGACGTTGAGGGATCAAACGACTCTAGTCAGATAGGTAGTACAAAGGGCTCGAATTTGAGGCGTAGGTACGCGTGGACCCTGTCTACCTTCCTATCGTAATCCAGAATCAAGAATGGGCCACGAGAATTTGATATCATCAAACATACATTCATTTTATTTCGTTCGTGGCCGTAGACGTAGAGGAGAATCTACGGGTACCTCTAGAGCGCACAGTTCGTGAATACACAACGGGGAGGCTGAGAGTCAAGATGACCACCAACATTTGTGTGCAGGAGCTGTGGGGTACCGTAAGACTATTTTCAAAAGTTTGAACGGCACAATTCAGTAAGCATCGAGCACAAATGATTGCCATTATTGCTTATTCCATATCTGTAAAAAACGTGGGGGCTAGGAGTCAAGTTGGCCCCCGAGATTTGAGTGCAGGAACTACCATGTAGCGGAAGACTATTTTCAAATATTTGACCGGCACAATCCAATATGCATCGAGCACAACTCGTTAAAGTAGTATTGGAATTTGCACGTTAAAAAAACCGGGGGGTTGAGAGTCAAATTGGCCCCCGAGATTTAAACGCAGGAACTATCGTGTACCGTAAAACTATTGTCGAATATTTGAACGGCACAATCCAATATGCAGTGAGCACAATTGATTGACCTTATTTAGATTTCCATATTTGTAAAAAACGTGGGGGCTGGGAGTCAAGTTGGCCCCCGAGATTTGAGTGCAGGAACTACCCTGAACCGGAAGACTATTTTCGAATATTCGACCGGCACAATCCAATATGCATCGAGCACAACTCGTTAAAGTAGTAATGGAATTTGTACGTTAAAAAAACCGGGGGGCTGGGCGTCAAATTGGCCCCCGCGTTTCAATTAAAAAAAATTGATTTTCCAGATCAGCACAAATTAAAATCGAATCAGCACAATTTAGCACAACCCTAGTACTATATAAAAATGGTCATTACACATTTTTTTTTAATTGCGGGGGCTAACTTGATGGAGCTCGATCGAACGGCTGTATACGGACGGAGAGACGTCGGACAAAGTGGTCACATTAGCGCATTTTCGTTTTATTTTTGTTGATAATAGAATTGTTCCGGGCGAGATGTAAATTCACCCTCGAACTAGGAATTCACTATTCCTCTAGTTCCATTTTCTCTTAATTAAAATAAAACAAAATATGTAACTTTTAAGTTTAATTTCGCGTCGACTGCTTCAGCAAGGATCTTAACGTCATGTACTGTACAAAAATTCTATCTCTAAGTGGTTAGTTGTGTGTGGGTGTGTGGTAAAAAGGGGTTAGTCGGAATATTGACAATCAAATTAAAAGATTCTGGGAAGGAAGACAGGGTCTTTGTTGAATGCAAAAAAATTCTTAGGAAACGTAAATCTGGGTAAAGCTTGATGGACGGGAAAGGATTAACTAAAATACATTTTCTCGGAAATTCAGTTTATGATGCGTTGAGAATATTTTCTAAGAAAGGTCCAAAAACATTAGAAAAGATCAGTTACAAAGTTCCGCTTTATGAAATTTATTGTTTCTCTTTGTGTAGAAAGTGGATACCGCTGGGTACCGTGTGCTAATACGATGTAAGATCTGGATCGTTTCCAGATGTGATTTTTAGCGCATTGAGAAAAATAAGCCGACAATATGTAGGATTCTGTGAAATTTCTTTGTGTGCGGCCAGAGAGATCCGACCGCCCGGTCACTCTACAAAAGGGAACGGTATACAACAATTTTCCACAATATTGTAATTTTTTTGCATTTAGCCCGTGAGTATTGTGGTATTACCATTGAGTAATTAGGTACTAATCCTTCTCTTAACGGTATTATTAGAGCATTTTATATTTAAATTAATTTATATGTAAAATTACAGTTTTCAGCTTCGTTTTATCTTTTTATTCCCTTACCTACAAGAGCCGCAAGGGAAATAATCTATTTATAGTTCATGTTTATGTTATACGATGGCTTGTTAGTATGTATGTATACCTAATTAAAATAATATATTAAGGGTGACGTATTTCAAGTTCCATTAGTCGAAGTTGTAGCTCTTAATTCTTTATTCGCTACCTCCTGATTTCGCCTGAGAGTCCTTCGACCGTAATCTATTATTTGGACCTTTACAAATAAAAACTATTTGGGAACTGCGTTTTGATTAAAATTTATCCGCGCTCGCTTGCGACATCTGATCTACTTTGTATTTTATATAAGCTTTCAAAGAAACGCTTTAAATGGAACACTGGGTTACTGTAATAATTAAGAATGTGCAGTTGTGCATTTTGTTAAAAAATGTTTATCGTTGAGTAATGTCTACTTTACATTACATACCACCTACTTGGTAATTACAAGAAACTGCTTACATTACAAGTTACAACATCGTTCTACCAACACAGTAATACCATTGTATTATATTATTATAAATACAATGGTAATACTTTTGTGAGGATTTTACGACTTTTGCAACCTGGGTCAGTGATATTATCAAGGGTAATATAACAAGACCTTGATAAATAGTCGGCTATTTTGATTGAGGTAGTTGCAATAAAACATAGACGTAAAGTAAAGACGATCTTTATTCGACTACAGCTTTCGTGTGATTGGATTTTATTAATGTGGCCAAGGGTATACATAATATGTATTCCAAAACAAAGAGGGTTTATTTTATATATGGAAATAAAGCATGACGCCCTTCTAACGTTCTTAGACATTTTTAGTGCCTTACAATTTCCCCCTTGGTAACGCCAAAATTATGTCGAGTCAAATTATTAATACAAGAGCAATTTAGCAGCAATCAAAATAGTCGCTTATTAATCAAGGTCGTGTTATATTTAAGAAGATTATTTCTTGAATCCAATTATTTATATCAGAGAGGCATATTCAAAAAATGAAACAATTTGATATGATTTATTCAAAATATCAACAATGTACAAAATACAAACATAAGTATCAATTAAATGAATTGAATTCCACATACACTTTACACTATATTCTTTATAAACTTCACCATCTTCTTTTTTCATGTTCCAGACCAAAATATCATTTAGTTTTGTGAATGGTGTCGATGCATTTAGTTCACATTGACGATGCTCTCAAAATTTGGTAAACTGCCTCCATACGCTATTTTTTACTCCTCACTGTATTATGCGGGATTGTAGACTGGACCACTCCATCATTTCTTCGCTTGTGGTTTCTCCAATACGATTCATTTTAAAAACTTCAACAACACGATTTTGACGTTTAAGTTAAGTGCTGTCAGATGCACAATCTGTCATGCTGATAGTCGGCTATCGTGCACCATGCAAAATAGTCGCTAATGGATCGTGTTGATTGGTTTCGTCAAACAGGAATGATTGGTTGATAATTGACATTTAGGGTACGGTCCAAAATTTACTCTACGATTTACGTGAATTCGGTGCATTGCAATTGAAGTAGGTAACTCTGTTTAAAATTATATTTTACTACAAATGCTTACAGTAAAATTTTATTTTTAACCGATCTTTATATCAACGTCAGGATCATGAGCAAATTCTAATCTCGCATTTGTTTGTTTACTTTACGTTATAACAGCCCATGTTATACGATTGAGGTGTGAGATTTACTTTATCATTTTGTTTACTGTTATTCCGAAATGGGGGACATTAATGAATTTATTGTTCTGCATAACGTTATCTAAAATATATTAGAAAACAGTAGCTCCAATGGTGAAGAGTTTATTGCAGTAACAAATTTGCGTAGAAGAAGGAAAGTTCCCTTAGTCAGAATGCAGCATTATTTAGAAAATGTAGTTGCATGTATATTCGGATTCACAGTTTCAATCGCATTTTAGGTAAGTTATCATTAGCACTCCGGAAATAAAACTTATAAAATCCTATGCTTATTAAACACAACCATTTTGATGTGATGTGTTTTAGAATGCAAAGAAGAACTTTTGAATTCATATTAAATATAATTGGTTTAGAAATTAGTAAAAATGAAATTTCTCTATAGGACGGCCAAATATATCAGACGAAAAACGGTTGCTGATTGCCCTGTGGGTCCTTGGCAGTTGGCACACCTGACTCATATAGGCAAGTATACTTTAGTCTTATAGAAGTAGATAATCCATTTTGACATATGTGGGTCCGTCTGTGATCGGTTTGGCGTTGGGAAGGCCACAGCAATAATGGGCTGTAAGAAAAGTTGTTACAGTATTATATGACAGAGCAGAGCCAATGTATTTATTAAATGGCCAAGAAATGCAGAAATGCTACAAAGTAGTAGGGCTTTTGAAGGTGTGTCCAGCTTTCCAAATGTATAAATGGTGCCATTGACGGCACTCATGTGTCTATTACTGCTCCTAAGGAACATCCCGAAGCGTATGTCAATAGAAAAGGAGTGCATTCAATGCAGTTACAGGTTTTATAAATTTTACATTTCTGTAAGTACCTACCTATTCATCTTTTTGCAGGTTGTGTGTGATCACACGGGAAAATTTATACACTGCTATACAGGACATCTTGGATCAGTCCATGTAGTTCACTTCATGAGATCCGAAGTGTTTCAATTTTTGAATGATCCGGAAAAGTTTCCCAACAACTACCATTTGTTAGGTGACGCAGCTTATACCTTACATAAACATTTGATGGTTCCATACAAGGACAATAGCCACCTAACGATTCGTCAAATAAATTATAATAAATCGCACTCATCAACAAGAATGGCAATTGAAAAGGCTATTGGATTGTTAAAAGGTCGACTGAGAAGATTGTTAGATAACTTACCAATGACTAGGACCGATCTTATACCGAAATACATTATTGCCTGCTGCGTAATACACAATATTTGCCTCTGCCTGTTAAGGCACGATCATTTCCAGCCATTGGCAATTGCTATCAACGCAGAACCACTTCCTCATATAAATGAAGCTATACACGTAGATATACTCGTAGACAGGAACCTTCGAGATATAGCACGAAGAAAGCGAGACCTAATTGCCGAGGAACTTCCTATTCAAGAAAATGTATAATATACTTTTTAGATATATATTTTTCACTTCACTTTTGGGATCGGAGGCTGAAGAACTTGAACCCGTTGACAAAGGCTCTACCCATGGCTTACTTCCAAACAAATCATCCATTATCTAAACCAGTAATTACGTTAAATTCATTACAGATTTTGATTCAATTACTTCTAAATAGGGCCAATCTGCCCTGTTATTGCCGGAGCGTTTATTATGATCTTTGATTTTTTTATATTGTCGCATTAAAGTGGCCAGTTTGGTGCGACATTGCGTTCCAGTAACTGCAAATCCCTCTTTGGCCATTAAAGCAGCAATCTTTCCCCAAAAAGCATTTTGCTTCATTTTACCTTTTAGAAGATATTGCTGGTTTCGCCATAATTGTGTAGTAGTAGTACAATACCTTCATGCGGCCAACGATGTGTGTTGTCTAAAATTAATTATGTTCCTTATAAATACATCACAAATGTTTGTAATTACCATCCTGAGACTCTGCTTTCCGACACTTTCTCCGAGTTTTCTTCTATTTCTTATTTATTTATTTTTTTATTTATTATCCCTCTCTTGTTTTTGGGCCCTCAACAGGCATGCGCCCAATTACAGAGTGACCCGCATATTGCTATTTAGAGGTGCCTCTGCAGAAGGTCTTAAGTTGGTCTATACTACTCCGGTATTTACCTTACGAATTAGGAAAACTGCAGGAAAACCTAATTCGGAGTAGCCGGTAGAATGCTCGGAACTGGTCTAAGGTAATTTCCATCTCCGCCACAGATGAAAAATTCACCTCAACCCAGGTTCGAACACCCGACCTCCGAATTTATAACCCAATGCTCTACCACTGAGTACTTGAGTGGCTTGTGTGGTCCTGGCATTTTGTATAATAGCAATGTTGTTGCAAAGGTAATATCTGTAACACAATAGTGACTAGACTACCAGACAAGTTACCTTTAATAAACTTAGGTACCATTTATAGCTCATTCGTAATCTTCGGGATGTAGTGTTATTTTCTGCTGTGCATTATTTTCGCTATCAATTGGAACCATAACTCCATTTTCTATGACCAAGACAAAAATCGGGTTATGAATTTATGTTTACTACAACCTTTACTCAGTTTACTCAGCTTTTACCACCACATTGGTAGAAGCAACATGAGTATTTTTCAGTAAATCTCACGCATGCGTATTGATTGTTGCAAGATTTTAAAGAAGCATTCGCAGTAAATGTCAGCAATTTTATAACCGCCACAAAATTACTTTCAGTAAAAACAGTAACTGGAGTAAATTTTGGACCGTACCCTTAATAGATGAAAGAAATAATCAAGATAAAAAAATTAACAGATTTCTCAATCCTTGCAACCATCGGAGACATTGGAAATGATAACCGTATAACCTATAAAGCCATAAATAACCCATTCACACGGAATATTCTTGCTCCACTCGCTCGTGTCGCAAACGTAAACTTTCTGAATAATAAGCGGCGTAACATGCTTGTAATACTATCACGGGCGATGTGCGAGAATTTTAAACCCTTGCGTACTGTTAACTAAGTACCGTATCGACAGTATCCGCGACTTTTCCTGAATCTACCGATTGCAGTCGAGTACGGTACAATCAACACTAGACGCGACACCACTTGTCTTTTTCTACTCGGCAAACCTAAATTCATACCCCTACAAAACAAGCATTTCCAATGTTAAAATGCAATCAATCAATGCCCATTTACTTCTTTGGTATCCACACCACACAACTCTTTTGTCGTTGTCTTTTCCAATCAAAACGGTCGACATCAAGTGCTGGAGATAATTCCAGATTTTCATCCTAGGCTGTTTTATGTATTTATTATTGCATCTATACATTTATGCTACTGTAAGGCCCTGTCCGTTTCTTGCCCTATTTTGTATACAGTTCTCTTGATCTGTAATTTGGCAAGAGTCAAAAAATTGTTACTTTTTGTTGCTAGTTTTTTATTGCTATTATATTTAATTTTTTTCACTGCTAGCGTCTGATGACATGATTATTAACCTTTCTTCCACTTGTAAAGTAGGCTTTCTCGGCATTTGTTTAAACTGGTTAATAATGTGGACTAGTAGTCAATAATGAGAACTGTCGCGCTGTCACTTTTAGAAAACACAACCCGAAATTTCGCTCAATAAACGTTTGGACAAGTTCTCTAAAATGAATAATTGCCACCATCGCCATTTCCAGAGAAATTACATACCTAAAATTATCACTTATCACATTTTGAAAAAATTCGAACGAAATTACTCAATGACAGAATAAAATACGGCCTGTTTGACTTGTACTTCTACGTACTTGATCGACATGTTAAATTAAGAAACAAAAAATTCTGTCCAACCGTTCACTTTCTTATCAATATAATATGTTAATTTAGAGGACTTCAAGTGCTAGTAGTGAAAAAAATAGTATATATACCACGGTAGAGAAGTACAGTATTATTGCCCGAGCACCAAGATTACATTTCGAGGCGCAACGCAGCATAGGGATTTCAATGGTAATTTCTTTATAGTCAATTATTAGCTCCCCTAATTATTTTAGAGCAAAAGTCTAAACAAGTTTTTTTTAGAGAAAAAAATACTGCATCTGTTCATACTTTTAGTTATAATTTTCCATTTTTCAAAACCGTAGAAATCGACAAAATAAAAAATGACATTTTTATAAATCAGTGATGCTTTGGAATCTTTTAACAAACTACAAGCGCATCGCATCTAAATTATGGTTGTTTGACGTCTAACGATTTTCATATTTAATTCTGTTACAACTATCCGATGCAAGAAAAAGCGGCAATTGGGTAATGTTTTTTTTAGAGAATGTATGCTGCATCTGCATCAGATACTATTTGTTTATCAGAGAGAATCAGAGTACCTACATAATCGAAGAAAAAAAACTGATTTGAAGCAGATTTGTTCTCAAACTTATATTCAGATTTTCCGCTACTGCAGCCAAAGCGTTGAATGTATTGTCGTTTTCTTGATGGTTTTGACGGACATTATGAACGTTATTGCACTTGCAGTTCTTTAACTAATTTATAAACAAGTATAAATTTAATATACGCCAAAGGCAAATAATGAAACGTGATCGCTGTTTTTTTAGGTAATTCCAAGGCATATTTTGTCGATTTCTACGGTTTTGAAAACGGAAAATTATGAGTAATAGCATGAACAGATTCAGTTTTTTTTTCTCTAAAAAAAACTTATTTAGACTTTTGCTCTAAAATAATTAGGGGAGCTAGTAATTGACTATAAAGAAATTACCATTGAAATCCCTCTATGCTGCGTCGCGCTAGGCACCACCCGGTATAAATAAACAGTAAATTGCCAACGCAAATGGCAGCTTTTATCAGAGTCCAGAACCATCTATGTGACCTTGCTCACTTGCTATTTATAGTTATCCCCTCCCAAGGTTATTTTATTTCAAAGGTTACCTGGTAAGTATGTGGGCGGAAGCGGGAGGGACGGAATGTATACGTCATCGAGAATTCAGACATTGACGTTCAACATGGTTCAACGTTGTTTGTAGTCGCGCGGGTGCTTATTTTTCTTAAGTTATAGTTTATTTGTTTAAAATTTGTTGAATGTTGAAGTGCATAAGGACATATATTAGCTGTAGATACCTGTTTGGTGCAATATAAAGACATCTAGATTGTGAATTTTGTGGGTTTTCATAGCCGTGATTGAAAGGTTAGTTCATGAATTATATGCACTTTTGTATGTTATAATTAAGTATTTTTTTAGATGAGTGGCGGTAACACTAAAATTCCTCATCCTGGTGTAAATAAAATCTCGGTTTTTACGTTTCCCAAAGACCCAGCGTTCTTAAAGAATGGGTAAGAAAATGTTTACACATCCGGCAGCAAACTAAAACGTGCTGCGCCCTCATTGGTCAAAACGGCCAACCGATGAAAGCGTAGCGTCCCTGGCCGCAAACGTTTAAAATCAGAGCCGCGAACTCTGCAAAGTGCAACTCAATTCCTGCTTCGACTGCACTTCAAGAAACAAAAAGCTCTCCACCTGCAGAACCAGGTCGCCTTTCCAACTCGACCTCGCGCCACACTCCATCAGTCAGAAGACCTGCATTTGGGCTCACCCCAACGACAGAGCTCGCCGTGTGCACCTCGGTTACCATTTTGTACACACTATAAATATACATATTCCATAAAACGCAACAGCATTTTATTTGGCGTCATCCGCTAAAGAATGTTTAGAGTTTTAATTCCCAAAGCCTATAATAATATTAATGCATAGGGGTGGTTCCTATTTTGTAGATCGCGGAATTTTATCCATTTCCACCTCTAAAATTAATTTGATTACATTTTCACAAGTACTCGTGCAATGTAAAATAGCTTATGCACCACACTCATTTTTTCAATACTTTGATTGCTTTCAAAGGTGGAAGTCGATAAACTTCCAAGATTTGCAATATAAGATCCACCCTTATATACATATACCCATACAAATCCAAAAATATACTGCAAACACTAAATTTTGTACCCCTTTTATTAGCATTGTAACCTATGAGCAATTTTAAATGTGTATTCTGGACGACGTTTTCCCGCCTTCAAAATGCAAGCATTCTATTGGTTTAGAGTTACCAGACAACCTTTCTAATAAAACAACCTTGATCCCCTCCAATCATGCGTGCGATGGCGTGTTACTCCCTCCAAGCATTTCTGATGTTGCCTTGCAACAGATAATAACTAGAAAATCACATTTGTTTAGTTTCAGAAAGTAAATGTTTGATTTGTTGATATCCTGCCGATTAAGTGAAACACAATGCAGTATTTTTGTCGAATATGCATGAGCAAAGAGAAACTCATAGAGGCTTATCATGGGGAACTAAAAAAAGGCGGACGCTTGCGGTTTTACCTTCTGCTGGCGAGTGGTATTAAAGTGAGTAACTTTCCTCTTCTTATCGTATTCCAATCGGAATACCGTTAGGCTTAGGCACGTTTTTATTTATTTGCTTCTAATATATTAAAAGCACGATACACTTACAACGGTATGCTCTTGCGCATCTAGCGTGACGTCACGTGCGAACAAAACCACAGAATATAAGAGCAAAATTACGATGCTTAGATCGACAAATCACAAGGTTAGTTGACAAATCATACTGATTTGTGTAGAGATCCTCGCGTAAGTTATTTCTGGGATTTCGTGATCGTATGAAATAAACTCTAACCAAAAACATTGGCCCTAAACATGAAATGCGGCTGTTTCAGTAAAAATTATATAATTAATGCATTATCAAAAGATCTAATCGCTCCTCCGTGTCCCTTTTATTTTGATTTTCATTATTACGCGGTAGTTTTAAAATAGGTAAAGCATCAGGTTTCAAACATCCGCTGTTTTTAAAAGTAGGTCTAATTAAGGAGTCGTTCCCTTGCGGTGCTTCAAAACGGCTGGCTTCAAAATGTTCATAACAAATACAGGATATAGGATTAAACAGCAATGGAAAGACTTAAACACACCACTTAATAATAATGCAACACCATTTTTCAAGGTAATTTTGTCCTTACGACGACTTGCAACAATCCATTTTAGAGAAAAGTCTTCAATTTTCGGAAATCGAAAGTACCTATTTTATTTCCACACACAACCTGGCATTTTGGAATTTTCACTAATGATTACTTAGCTATCAACAAATTAACGCTATAAAACTCGTAAATACAACTGAAAAGGTGCAAACTGTCACGCGTGACATCTGTACTGGATTTTTCCGTGCGTAAACATTTGAATTTTGGCGCCACACGTTCGCAGGTGACGTAATGCGCAGTAGAAAACGCGTTTGAGAAAAATAATGAGCATACCGTGTGTAAGTGTATCGTGATTAAAAGCATTGACAGGTGCACAGTACCCTTGTTTTTTTACTTTTTGTTTCTAGGTAGGTACATACATGCAAAGGTACTGCGACTACCTTCATCTTGCACTGCACTGATGCACAACATTTTAATTAACTTATGTAATAATCCATCATTAATCGATTTTACCGCGTAAGTTTGCGTACAATAGTTACGTCTATATCGATGGATGCCACGCGCGCCATTTGATACCATAAACATTATTTACCTCTGTACGATTATTGTCTTCTTCTTTTACTAGAAAAATTAGTTTTTATCATGACTGATAGAATTTTCATCGAATAACTACGTATCAGTTGATTTTTTGCTGTTGCAGGCCGTAATATTCTCTAAAATTCATAATATCCCAGAAGAGGACAAAATGCTCTTGCAGTAGTATTTTCATACCCAAAATAAAGGTGAAGATATATATAGATTGGGTTTGCCCAATTCGTAACTGGGTAGAAGTGTTCCAAGAAATATATCCAGATTTCGATGCTATACGGCATTTTATTCACCTCATGATGGATTGGTTTATTATCGTGGAAGTAGGCACACCCCTCTGGAGTCCTACACCTGTTTCGTCCTCATACCTACCTTCTATAGCTAGCTGTACTAATCCTCCGTGTCTGAGCACGCACCCTATCTCGTCTTCTCTGTGCGGTTTTCCAGATTTCTTCCTGTACTAGCTCTAATACTGGTTGGGGTGTTACCCTATCCATCTAGTTAGTCCTCATTACCCTTGTATAGTACCACATTTCGAATGCTTCTGTCTTCCCTGCCTATTGTCCGCATCCGTTAAGTTAAATTCCTATTTACATCAGCTTTTTCTGTGTAAAGGTTAAATATTGTCGACTACAAAGCGCAGCCCTGGATATTCCCCTGTCACGGGGTTTCCCTATACATAAATTTAAAAGAATGAGTAAGCTATATTTAGGTATGAATGTAATCGCAAGAGCGAAAGCGAATATACGTGTTTATGTAAATAGAATAGGATCATAAATATCGATTTACGGATGTATATTCGAAATGTGTGAATCATTGGAATAAAATAACCGCAAGTATCAAAGTCGAGTTGACAAAAGCCATTTAAAGAGCTACGCCAAACTTATAAACGCTTGATCGTAGTGAGATACACGGAACTTAAATACAGTAGATACTAAGAGAAGGGATATAAATATGTGATTTCGGGTGAGAAACGAGAAAGTTAAATGATTGTACGGGCAGCCTCGGACACCGAATTTGCGCCAATTGACTTGCAAATTCGAACTGTGCGTTATCAAGGAAATACTCTTCGTCGCGATACGTAGAAGAATGAAATCACGTCGAGAGTCAAATATTGAGACAACCAGTCTACGCCGTACTGCTGAAGAAGATTTTGAGAAGCACGTTTGAAAAGAGAAAATTTGCACAACGGAACACAGCCCGTCTAGTCTATTCCTTTGCACCTTGACCTCCGCCTCTTCACCTTCTGCGTTAATCACCGCTCTTTTTTCCTTGTGTAGGCTGTAACCTCTTTATATACTATCCCTGCCTCCTTCATTATTCTAAATAAAGTCTCCCAATTAACCCCCTATAGAATGCCTTTTTTAAATCTACGAATGCCATGTAAGTCGTTTTTCCTACTCTTAAGCTCTCTTTTAACATTGTCCTAAGCGTCAACTTCACCATCACCAGCACTCCAACTATCATTATCCATTATCATTATCGTTATTATTATTAAGAGAGTAGGACGTTTTCGTAAAATGAGATCGTACCTTTTGAATGTTGACAGTCTACGGTGGCGAGATGACAGTAGCGAAACAAAGGCGGCAGGTCGACGGCGGCAACACGGTCACTTTGATACAGTTCAGACATGAAAGAATTTTTCTGCATGACTTTAGATTTTTATTCCGACATAATGGCCATCTGAACATATACCGGGTGGTGCCTAACGCGACGCAGCATAGGGATTTCAATGGTAATTTCTTTATAGTCAATTACTAGCTCCCCTAATTATTTTAGAGCAAAAGTCTAAATACGTTTCTTTTAGAGAAAAAAATACTGCATCTGTTCATACTATTACTTATAATTTTCCGTTTTTCAAAACCGTAGAAATATACAAAATAAAAAATTATATTTTATAAAAATCAGTGATGCTTTGGAATCTTTTAACAAAATACAAAGCGCATCGCATCTAAGTTATCGTTGTTTGACGTCGAATGATTTTCATATTTAATTCTGTTTCAACTAACCAACGCAAGAAAAAACGTTTATGGGGTAATTTTCTTTAGAGAATGTAATGCTGCATCTGCATCAGATAGGTACTATTTGTTTATCATTTTCCGGAACCAGAGTAATAATCGAAGAAGAAGAAATTGATTTCAGGAAGATTTGTTCCTAAACTTATATTCGGATTTTCCGTTACTGCAGCCAACACGTTGAATATGTATTGTCGTTTTCCTGATGGGTTTGACGGACGTTTTGAACGTTATTGCACGTGCCTGTTCTTTCAAACTTGCGCACCATTCTGTCTATTGTGGTGCTGCTTGGATTCGGCCGATTGGGGTGCTTCACACTTAATAAAGACGTTACTTGGCGGGCATAAAACAACTTTAACATTTCCACTTTCTCTTCAGTTAAAATACCTACATGATAAACAGTTTTATGATTAACTAATTTATAAACAAGTGTAAATTTCATAATCGCCAAAGGCAAGTAATGAAACGTGATCGCTGTTTTTTTAGGTAATTACAAGGCATATCTGATTAATTGTAAAATGAACCTTTTTATTTTGTCGATTTCTACGGTTTTGAAAAACGGAAAATTATAAGTAATAGTATGAACAGATGCAGTATTTTTTTCTCTAAAAAAAACGTATTTAGACTTTTGCTCTAAAATAATTAGGGGGGAGTGTTTAGTTTGCCCGTTTATTCATACAAATACAATACAGTACATGTTAAGGATACATTGGAAAAATACACCGGCATAAAATGCAAACACGACATTACAAAGTACCGTTTACAACCTCCCGTCTTCCTCGTCCATGCTGCTCGTCTTGCGCACACGCAAGCCAGGTTTACCATGCTCAATACATGACATCCCTCCCTTCCTAGAAGTCATCACGAAATCTCGAAATTTCTCCGGTAATCTGGCATTCCTCTGCGGCCTCTGATTTATAGTAGGCAGTTGTTCCGTGACTGCTAGGTCCTCTGGTCGATCCCTGGTCATCTGCTCCTGTGATCTCTCCTCCTGAAGTAGGCTGTCGTTGTTATCGCTTTCTTCAGTGGTCTCTGGTGAACTTCTCCGCAAATGGTCCACGTGACGCTTTTGGGTTCTACCCCTCTCATCAATAGTTTCGTACGTCACGGGTCCTAACTGTCGGACAATCTGCTCTTGCTGCCATCGGGGCTCGTCACTTCCTCCAAACTTCCTAGCTAAGACTGTAGCTGATTGGTCAAATGTTCTGGTTGTTCTGGGCCCGGCCCACATCATTTTTTGTTGATTTTCTCTAACTTTCCTCACGACACTCGGTTGTAGGAGGTCCAAACACGTACGAATTTTCCTTTTAAACATTAACTCCGCCGGAGAAAGTCCTGTGGTCGAAGTAGGCGTAATGTGTTGTGTTATTAAAAATCTTGCAATTTTGGTTTCCCAGTTCCCCGTGCTCAGCTTCTTTAATGTTTTTTTGGTTTCTTGCACCATCCTTTCCGCCTGACCGTTTGATGCCGGGTGATATGGTGCGATTCGAGTATGACGGATGCCATTTCTCCTAGTCCATAGTTGAAATGCCTCCGATGTAAATGACGTGCCATTGTCACTTATTATAACTTCCGGAATCCCATGGGTTGCGAAAATTTCCCGTAGACATTGGATAGTGTGTTCCGATGCTGTAGATGGTACTCTCCTGACTTCCAACCATTTGCTGAAAGCATCAACAATAATTAGAAATTGTTGACCACAGAATGGTCCTGCGTGATCTATATGGACTCGGCTCCAGGGAACTTCGCTCCACTCCCACGGATGTATTGACGCTCGGGCCGGCAACTTTTGCTGTTGTTGGCACTCTTCACAGTGCCGGACTGCGTTTTCAATAGCTTGGTCCATGGATGGCCACCACACGTACGACCTGGCCAATGACTTCATTCTTACCATCCCGATGTGAGCACCATGGAGGATTCCCAGAACTCTCTCTCGGATTTTTGGTGGAATTACCACTCGGGTACCCCATAGTATGCAGTTTTTGTAGGTGGACAATTCGTCTCTCCTAGCCTTGAACGGTCGTACCTGCTCTTCCTCCAGCCCATCCTCCAAGTTATGGGGCCAACCATTTTGTATAAAGTCTCGAATTCGGCTCATAACCGGGTCTCGTCCTGTCAACTCTGCCACCCTCTCGGCGTTC
The DNA here is from genome assembly GCF_008802855.1 of Photinus pyralis. Lineage (NCBI taxonomy): Eukaryota > Metazoa > Arthropoda > Insecta > Coleoptera > Lampyridae > Photinus > Photinus pyralis. The sequence goes on from NW_022170249.1 coordinate 27,315,299, forward strand.
AGTGGTGTCTCTGGCATATTTTCCAGCATGAATACCTCGCCCATGCGTTCGTAACTCGCGTACTCAGTTTCTGCCGCGTCCGCTGGCAAGCGACTCAGAGCATCCGCATGGCTGATGTCCTTCCCTGGCTTATGTATCAGCTTGTAGTCATAATTACTCAGGAATAATGCCCAGCGAACTAGTCTCGGCGAAGACATCTGCGGTACTGGTTTATTTTCTCCTAAAATTCCTAAGAGCGGTTTGTGGTCCGTTACAATTTCGAAATGTCGCCCATAACAGTAATTATGGAATTTCTTAACACCCACCACTATCGCTAACGCTTCCTTGTCCAATTGACTGTACCGGCGCTCTGCTTGGCTAAGAGTTTTTGAATGGAACGCAATGGGTGCTTCTCTGCCATCACTATCTACATGGCTCAGCACCACCCCCACGGCCCAAGGAGACGCGTCACATGTGAGTACCAACTCTTTCCTGGCGTCGTAGTGTACTAACAGTTGGTCAGAAGAAAGCAACTCTTTGACGGCTTCAAAGGTTCTTTGGTTTTCTGTAGTCCAATTCCACGGAACTTTGTTGTCCAACAGACGATGGAGACTCTCAGCAAAATTCGCTTTATTCTTTAAAAAGGCGTGGTAAAAATTTAGCAATCCAAGAAATGATTGCAATTCCCTTTTACACGTCGGTGTTGGCGCATGTTTGATGTTGCGGACTTTATCAGCGATTGGGCGCACCCCCTCTTCACTTATATAAAACCCCAAAAATTCGATGCCCTTTGTTCTAAAAACACATTTACTTCTTTTTAGTTTTAGCCCATCCTCTGAGAACCGGCGTAAAATTTCCGTAATGCGTTCTAGCAACTCCTGGTCGTTTCCTGCTGCTACCAATATATCATCGTAGTACGGAAAACATCCCGGTATACCAGCCAAACGGTCGTTGATGAATCGTTGGAATATTTGCGGTGCCACTTTAATTCCAAAACACAGCCTGCGTACCATATATGTGCCCCTTTGGGTGATTATCGTCTGCAACTTTGCTGATTCGTCGTCCACCTTCAGCTGCTGATATGCTTGCGCCATATCCAATTTCGCGAAAACCTTTGCCCCGTTCAAAGCGGCAATTATTTCTTGTGTGGTCGGCATTGGGTACGGGTCATCCTGGAGTGCCTTATTAAGTGTACATTTATAGTCTGCGCAGATACGAATCGACCCATCGGATTTCACCACCGGTACGATTGGAGTAGTCCATGTAGGATTCTCGCACGGTTCCAGAATACCCTGTCTGATCAGTTTTTCGACTTCCGCTTCGATTTTGGGTCGAAGCGCGAAAGCTACATTACGCGCCTTTAATCGAATTGGCCGCACTGTAGAATCAATTTCTAATTTGACCGGTTTCCCACGAAAATTCCCAAGGTTATTATCGAACACGTCGCTAAATTGTTGCAGCACCCGCTCAATATTTGTATCGACCGTAGCTACCGCGTTCATCGACAGCTTAATTCCCAAAGCCTCAAACCAATTTCGCCCCAACAGACTAATGTTATCGCCCTTCGTCACGACTAAAGGTAACGTTTTCGAATGTTTATTAAACGATACGCGCACCTCACATTCGCCCAGAATTGCAATGTCCTTTTTCTGCCAGTCTCTCAACGATAACTGAATGTTATTTAATCGCGGTGTATCCCCCGCAAATAGTCTTTCGAAACACGATTGTGCCATAACCGTAAAGCTCGCACCCGAATCAATTTCAAATTCGCATTGTCTATCATTCACCGAAAGTAAAACCCGGTATGGTGCCTCCCCGCGCCCGACATTATGGAGACCAAAATAATAATAATCGTCCTCACCATCGTCACTGTTAGTTGGCGGTTCCGATTTCACTTGGTGCTGACCGGTTTTATGGTCTCTTTCGTTAGATCTACCCCGAGAAGAATTCTGTGCCGCACTTACCCTTTTCCCTTCGTTCGCTTTATTACCATTCCCACGATTCCTTCTGGACAGGCACGCACGCTCAATGTGGCCCTTCTTCGAACAGAATCTGCAGTCCGCGTCCTTCCAACGACACGCAGTTGGATCGTGGTTAGCTGTGCACCTCCAACATTTCATTGGAGTCGACTCCTTGTGTACCTCAGTTTTATTTATTTCAGACTGTCCGGGCACCTTACGGAGCTCCACCACCTGGCTAGCTGCATTTTCGGTTGCCGTAGCTGTGTCGAATGCCATCTGGAAAGTAAGATTCGGCTCTGATAGTAAACGACGTTGAAGGGCTTCGTTGCGCGCACCACACACGATACGATCCCGAATTTGTCTTTCTAGTTCCACCCCGTAATTGCACAACCCGCCAATTTTTCGGAGTTCGGCGACCCACGCAGAAACAGTTTCACCCTCCTTTTGGTTTCTTTTATTAAATAAAAAACGCTGAACGATTTCAGATTGCTTCGGATTGAAATGCGTCGATAACAAATCGATTAAGCGATCGAACGACGTATCGGCAAGTTCATTTGGAATGCATAAACTTCGCGCGATTTGGAATGTTTGCTCGCCGCACACGCTTAAAAAAACTGCGCGTTTCTTTCCAGCGTCCGTGACCCCGTTCGCTTCGAGGTAAAATTTCACCCTTTGCACGTAAATATTCCACGTTTCCGGGGCCGCCGTGTTAAATTGTTCTATATTCCCCAAGAAAGCCATCGCGGTTATCGGCACGATACGTCACTCGTCTGATACACACGCACGCTTACACTCTGCTATTTTGTTAATTTTATTCTCGTCGCCACTGTTTAGTTTGCCCGTTTATTCATACAAATACAATACAGTACATGTTAAGGATACATTGGAAAAATACACCGGCATAAAATGCAAACACGACATTACAAAGTACCGTTTACAACCTCCCGTCTTCCTCGTCCATGCTGCTCGTCTTGCGCACACGCAAGCCAGGTTTACCATGCTCAATACATGACAGGGAGCTAGTAATTGACTATAAAGAAATTACCATTGAAATACCTATGCTGCGTCGCGCTAGGCACCACCCTGTATAATCATGGTAAATCGAAAGTGGATTTGAATGCTCAAATGGATTATTTCGGATTCCAAACGATTAAACGTATAGAAATGTCAGTTTCGAATTCAGGAAGAAAGGCCTTTCCAATGACGTGTTACTTGTCGTCTAGTGCTATTCAAAAATATAGGAATTACAGCCACAGAGTTACTGTGGAAGGAAATATTGTCGAGTCTGGCCGTTTTACGAATATCATTTTCAACGACACGCACATTTCTATTATATATTTATATTGCGCCACTCTGTATGTAATTGTAATTATATTGTATTAAGGAATTGATAGTAAAATGCTTTCATTAAATGACAGGAGTGCCATAATAGCTATTTATGTAACAAGTTGCAAATTGACTGCATTTGGCGCACTAGACGTGTATTTGACAAACACGTCGTGTGCGCCAAAGACAAAATTTGCAACGTGTTGCATACAATGTTTTTTGTAATTTCGTCAAGAAACTGATGTGAAAAAAAAAGGTATAATGGGAAGAGAACTTCATTTTAAGATTGAATACTCATGTATTATCACAATATACCTAATGCGTTGCTATGGATACGCAGTACCTGTCATCTTGGTTTGAAGCTTCCTCGTTTCGCGTCTTTTATATTTCAATCGCGTTTGGGAACTTTGTGCTAGTAAAATGAATTATTCCGATGAAAATGTGAGTATTTCATCCGATGTTGAAGCGGCTGCAGATATACTTCGTTTACTTTCTCCGAATTCACGTTCAGCATAATATAGGGCTAATGTTCCAGTGCGCCAATCTTACCAGTGCCCCAGAACAAAAAACTTAGAAGGGAAACGTAAACGGGAACAACTGAGCACAAATATAATTAGTTTGGAGAACATTCAATAGATGGCGCATAGTTAGCGTGCTTGTTAAAGTTACTAAAGTGACTTTAGTACGTGTCGCCATTATGACAGTTGAATTTTGATTGACAGCTTATTGTGCTTTAAGTATAATTACTATTCATTATTACAATGAATTATGCATCTACAAATCGAAAACGTAAATGTTGTGTGACAAATTGTGAAGACGTTTCCCAAAAATGGAGCCCGAAGTTTTTATAGAATTGGTTTAGAATATAATGTGGAAGAAATTTACACAAAAGTTTTTGGTTTGTGAACGTCATTTTTCTGGTTGCGCTTTAGAACCTGGAACACGAAGAGGTTTAAAGCGTGTGGCAGTTTGCACGTTATCTTTAGCAGGTAACACTAATTGAATTGTAATAAATTGCTACATATTTTGTTTTTAGAACGATCTTAAGCGCATCATAAAGTAGAGTTCCATGAAGTTGATCTTGTATCTTGTATATCCATATTAAATTAAATATAATTCCTAGATTGGATTAATTGGAGTTGTTACTTATAAAACAAGTGGTCTGTACTCTTTGAAGCCCCTGACTGTTGAGGTGCATCGGCATTAAACTGAATTTATCTGGATCCCTAACAAACAAAATTGGACTTCACTGGCTGGATTCATTTACCTTTTAGGTTTCAGCTAGTCAAATCCAATGTTATTGTTACAGATCCGGAGAAATGCAGTATAATGCGGACGTAGCTTGCATTTTAATATTTAAATTTGGCGCCATTCACGCAAAAGCTGCTGAGAACATACACGAGCTGGCGCGTCATTTTTACATTACATTAGAGTTTCCATTAAGTTTGTTGTTCTATGACCAGTGCGCCAATTTAGATTAGTGCGCCAATGTGTCAAAACGTGACACTTGTGGCTAAATGACGGCTCTTCTAAAACCGAAAACGCCAACTAAATTTAAGTATTTCATAACGAAATTACAAAAATGCAGTTACCCTTCTCAAAACATCAAATGTAATGTCGTTTCTATTATGTTTGTTTTTCCGCACCCTAATGGTCCTACGATTATTCCTGCTTGAGCGTACTTTTGAGAGGTGAACGAAGTATCGAACATTTTGTTGAAATTTGGTGCTAGTACCTCATACCTTCTATTGCATTGAACATTACGTAAGTTAGTTTATGAAGAATGAAGAAAACATTCCGTACATTGATAAACTAGCGCAATTCTTCAGGCTACGCTACGCAGTACCTACGTCTGCTCATGCTGCAGGCACCAACGAATTACTACAACTCTTTATGACTTCTTGCCTATAGGTTCGTAACCCTTAAATTGTCCACAAGTTGTTATTCATTGTATCGTCTATCCAGCAGAAGCGCATTGTAAACTTCGAGGCAAAAATACAAATTGATTCGCTTTACTGTAAATGTCAATTAATTGCCAAAGTCGGCCATATTGTGAAGCCTATAATTGGATCTCAACAAGCGTACGTTATAAGTATGTAACCCTCCTCCCTTAGTCTTTTATTTCAATGCCATCAATGGATTATTTTGACATTTTGATTTTTGTCCACGCCTACTACCCCGCTTTTTTCGCACTATTTTTTTCTAATTTAACCGACTGTGTATGGCTTCCCATTTCCCCATGCTGATCATTCTTATCTGTATACCGAAGTGTCCGTTAATATTGATTTGCTGTTAATTCGTTACTACGGAACGTCATCAGCTTGCAAAGCGGCATGAGTTTTGGCAATTGTAATTTCATTAGCAAAATCAATCAAATGCTGTGCTCTGCTGGAACATACTGTGTACTCATCTCCACAATCAGAACGCAGTGAATAATCATTATTCTTACATATTAAAATGTAATCTATGAATAAGCACGTATTAGATCCTGACCGAAACCCCAAAATATGTTTAAATGGTGCGCTACTGGATAGCGACAGTCGCATTCATTCACTGCACGTACACCGAAATTAAGTTTACATCGTCGCTTTTAGGCACCTGAACCATTTGCACAATTTTTGGATACCTGTTGTAATGTAATATAGTAATGCGGAAGTAGGTCACGGGTACTGGTAACTTATTGCCAACATGCAAACATCGCACTACTGCAAATTTGCGTATTCACTTCCTATTGATGATCTAAGAATAAATAAGGAAATTAGTTATGTATACTTATACAGGGTAGGTAAATAAATATCTAAAATACAATTGTTGATACGGTTCAAAATAAATATTTTGTATAAATAAACAAAATGTGCAAATAGGTATTTCCTTTGGAAGCTTCGGTACCTTTTAATGTTTTCTGGAACTTGACTTTGCCCTAGGCCACACCCGATCAAAGCGTGTACGGTCACTTTTTGGCATACTTGAACTTGAACTCGTCTGCTATAGGTGCTAGTATATTTGAAAATCTATGAGAGAAATGGGATTTCTTGATATAAATCTTTTCCGTGGCCCTTATAGTTTAGTAATTTAGTTGATCCCCAAAAGAATCACTTACTATACAACTTATACGCAGTTTTCAACGTACTTTCAGCATGTATATTGTATGTCGAATATTTTGTCGCTTAGGGTTTAGTTACTATCAAGATAATGTATATCTTGTTTACTATGTACGTTGCCTCCCAGCCTATTATCCTCTTATCATGTTTGTCCATAAATAATATTAGATTAACCACTTGAACTTTTATTTCATAATACACTTAGACAGGGATCAATATTAATGTACCTAATGATTATATGAACCCACATTTTGTATTTTTTAAAATTTAGAATAAGAGTACTTAGGCTTCCAAATACAGGAATAACGGACCAAATACATTGAAAACTGTTAGTAGGAGTGTAGTTGAAGCATTGGCATTGAACGGACGGACGGACGTAGAAAGAAGCAATAGCGTACCCCCTTTCTTCAAAAATGCGCTAAAAATTACACGTGTTTGTTTGTGCGAATAGTACGTGAAATATCACTGATATCTTATTCAGAACTTATTGATATCAATAATAATAATATAATGTAATAATCAATAATAAAATCTAGAATTCTTTTTGCAACTAGGCAATATTCAATTTAAACGCGAAACCCTTGAAACATCTTGAACGACCAGTTAAACTTCAACTCAAGCTTAACATAAAATCATAATAGTTTGCGGCTTTTATACAGGGCTCTACAAATAGCAAACTTATGGATAAAAAACGGAAAAATGTCATTTTCAAAAATGCGATGGGCATCATTTATTTCAAAAATATTAAAAAATACTTTTAACAAACTCTTAGTGATTTTTTCTCAGCTTTCTGGTGATACTAAAATACAATTTTTATGACTTGTGGGTTTCGAGTAAATTACATCAACTTTATTATCTTATCGAAAATGACATTTTTTCGTTTTTTTGGTCATAACTATTTGTATAGCTAGAAGAGATTATGATAGGATAATTAATCAGCATAATGTATTACTAGCTTGCGTCTTCATATTTGAAATGTTGAAGTTTACTTACAAATAAAATCATTTAGTAAAAAATTGTAACATTGACCATTACCAGACCAGAATATGAACAATATAAAATACCTTTCGGCAGAATAAACACAAACAAAAGCAATGTCTATATAGTAATAGTACATTATATACCAAGGTAGGTCCAGTATTATTGCCTATGCACCAAGATTACATCCCGAGGCGCTTGCGAAGGCAATAATAGACTTCTCTACCATGGTATATATATTATTTTTTCACTACTAGCACTTGAAATCGTCTAAATTAACATATTATATTGATAATAAAATGAACGGTTGGACAGATTTTTTTTGTTTATTAATTTAACATGTCAATCAAGTACGTAGAAGTACAAGTCAAACAGGCCGTATTTTGTTCTGTCATTGAGATATTTTCAAAGAGTAATTTCGTTCGAATTTTTTCAAAATGTGATAATTTTAGGTATGTAATTTCTCTGGAAATGACTGATCGTGGCAATTATCCATTTTAGAGAACTTGTCTAAATGTTTATTGAGCGAAATTTCGGGTTGTGGTTTCTAAAAAAAGTGACAGCGTGGAAGTTCTCATTGTTGACTACTAACTAGTTAATAATGACAACATTATTAACCACTTTGAACAACTACCGAGAAAGTCAACTTTACAAGTGGAAAAAAGGTTAATTATCATGCAAATCAGATGTTAGTAGTGAAAAAATAATATTTAAAAGACATGCAATAAAAACCGCTAAAAATTCTCTATTTTCAAGTGAAAAATAAAAAAAAAGAATCTTACATGTAGACATTTATTGAAATTAGTGAATAACTTCAAAATAAATTGCCATGTGCTCTTTGTGAGGACATACTTACATTATAGGACTGTGATAAAGTAATGGTGTCAAGTAAATAAAATACTTTGATAATGTTATCATTAATAGTTTATTATTTGTTATTAATCTTATTGTTTGTTTGTTAATAAACACTCTGTTTAAATTTATACATTTTGTGACTTATCTTATCAATATAAATGGCCAAAAGATCAAATATATTGGTATTATTATATATTAACATAGTATACAAGTATTATGATATTAATCACGAATAAGCCGCCATATCTGTTCAAAAATGTTTCCTTTTAGAACAGACGTTCATAATGTAAATATTAAAGGAAAAAAATATCGCCCCATAAAATATCACAGTATAAAGGGCCGTTCTCCTATAATAGGTAGGTACTTGAACGGAGCTTTATACCAAAGGTAGTTTTACATTTACTGTGTCATAAAGAGAGAGCCGCTTTTAAATGCTTTTTTTCGGCTGCAATATCAAATATATTCGATATTCAAATTTGATTGATGGTTAAATTAGAGAAAAGATGCGCAATTAAAGAGATATGCCCAATAAAGCTATATTATTATTATATATATATTATCATCATTCCGCTTACTTCCGAAGATGCGCCAGAAAAACCGAAACTTGCCGATTTTTTTATTTTTTCTGATTTCTACAAGACGCCATTGAGAGATTTTCAATACAACGTTTCGTTTTGGAGAAATCATCATCAACTTTATTTGTAGCGCATTTTTGGAGAAAAGTACGCTATTATTTTCGTTATTGCTGGCTGTCCGGCTGTGAGTAAGATCTCGCAGCAATAGCTAGAAACTTTAAATTTTCACTAAAAAGCTTTCTGATATAATGTAGATGTGCAGGTTCTATTTTGAGTTAGGTTACTCGTGAGATCGATTATGTTATTATATATGGCATGACGGTAGAATAATATTGCCCGTATGACTACATATTTTATTTTTTGATTTTATTTTTTAATTTTATTTGAATTTTATAAAGAAACTACTGATCTGTAATGGGTATACCAAAAATGCGCTTTAATCATCATATGCTGATTTACTTCTGGTTTTATATGATCCGTAAAAAAAGTATTGAGCTGCATTTTTTATTATGAACACATCGAAGTACGATAGGTACAAAAAAAAGTTGGAAACTGTTGGTTCTAACAGGATGGTGCACCCGCATACAATGGCCTGATCACCCTCCTGGGCGCGAAGACAAAACTTTTTTTTATTAACAAAATGTCTGGTGCTACACAATGCTCATTGCGCTCGTGATGCTGCTGCCATGGCCACAGAAGTCCATGTAGTCCGATTTGGAGCTGTCGGCAATGTGGATGGTGAGGGCCGAAACGGGATCAATAACGCACCATTGGTGTATAACCGTGTGCCTAACGACAGAACGTTTCAGCATACATTCCGCCAGCGCACGGTTCGAGATTTGGAAGACCTTGCCGTCCCCATAGTCATCCTCTCCGATGTGATTATCATAGTGGTCTTCGCGTATTAAGAATCAAATGGTAAAACGGTTACATGCAAACATGTGTCGAAATTTAGCTATTTCAAAATATGTTTGATGGCGTTAAACTGACAGTGGTAATGCGGTAAGTGTGGCCGTACTCGCGCAAGTATCCTTGAATTCAAGAGTCTGTGGCCCTGCGTCATTGATTTCAATTTCAGACATACGCAGACATGCGCTACAACACTGTAATATCTATCTAGTGTGCGAAATCGATAAAAAAAACTTGTCTGAAATTGATTCACAAATCAATGAACCAGAGCCACAGACTAACGCGATCAAACTTATTTGGGCGTAGGTTAATTTCGTTAGTGAAAATATTTTATTCCTGCTCTTAAAATGGCCAATATTTTATTTCAAATAATATTCTGCCAAACCGACGGAGAGCACTCGAAAAAGATTCGTTAATTAACTTTGTAGCTTTCATTCTATCTTCGGTTAGGTTTTTCTATGGTTGGCAACATGCGTTGGAACAGTGAGAAGTGTGCTTTTGCCGTTGAGGCCTATTTTTCGAGCGGACATTCTGCGCGCAAACATGCGGCTACCCTTCAACGGTCCGATCGTTCTGTGGGGAGAATACTTCATGATGGCGATTGTGCAGGGTTTTTTTTGAACGTGGGTTCCATTCTCTGATAAACCCGTGTGAGGTTCTTCGCGAAGTCGTTCCTGAAAACGGGTACTTACAAAACTTGACGATGAAAAATGCAGAAGCTGAAGAGATCTAACTGGCAAGCAAAATGGCAAAAAATAATAGACTTACTTACGGCAAGTACAAAATGGCAAAAGATACCCACAAAATCCAGCTTTTACTTTATAAAGAACCCCGCATTTTCGGCCTGTACTTATCGGAAAAATGCAAGATGGACATGGCCCTTCTCGTCCTTTAAGCGCGCTCATTTTGATATAACTCTAGACGCCGTCTTTCAGTTTTTTGTACAACTTATTAAAATGTCATTCATTAACAATGTTTACCCAATTATAAGCGCATTTAATACCTATTGTTAATTGGAATTTTACGGCGCACAACTGTTGTCGTTATCGATACCCCGGCAAGTCTGCAAGACTGATATCGTGTAAACAACTCCATTTGGAACTCGTTTCTATCCTGGTTTTCGCTTATTATGGGAAACTAAAATGCTTAATAATTAATTAACGGCGCGGAAAAATCAAAATATTATAATTATATCTTTTTCTCTGGCAGGAGAGCTTTCCGTGACTGTAAGAATAATTTAAATATTCCTATCGGAACGGTCGGAAAAACTGATAAACTCATTGCATAACATACGTACTTAGCAGCGGTACAATAAACAATTACACAAAAATGTAGGTAAACACAGACAACTCACTCGAGAAAATAATGAAATTCCGGCAGTCTTTCGTAACGAAACGACAAACTCGATACCGGGTTTTCAGTAAAGCTGGCCGACTTCATAAATGTACGGGGCAATCTTCGGGGTGGAAAACAGGTGCTTCATTAATCATTACAATATTGGAGGCTATAAACGAAGGTCAGTTCACACCTGCTCTAATTACAGGAAAAGAACTAACAAGAAACCTGTAATGATTTCCTTATTTGTTGTTTTTTTAACTGTTTTACAATACCTTGACGATCCCTAAGCCCGTTTTAAAATATTTGTGAATTTTGGAACTCCCTCTCGATACTTTCCGCTTTAAAATAAGCACAAAATGAAATGCCCATTCAATGAAGTTCGTGATGACGTTACAAAAAACATTTCCGCGAGTAGCGAATATTGCACTCCAGCGCCTCCACACGACTCTGACATTTCGTGAGGTGAAACAAATGTTTGATCACATTGTTTACCATGCATGTTAACTAAAAATTCGGCCTTAATGAGTGGTTTGTAGCAGTCCATACGGTTTAAGAGATTAGAGTATAGTTTTTCACTTTTGATTTGAATCTGATTTACTCGTAGAAATTAAGGTTGGGTCAGTTGCGTGTTACATTACAGTGTAGTTACAGCCAGCTGTCTTGCAGGAATTGTAAAAATTTAGGCTTCTTTTCTTGTTGCATTATTGTTTAATTATATTAAATTTCGTTTTTAAATAGAGACTTACGTAAATATTATATGAAACAGTAAAAATAATCAAACGTGCAAATTAGTTCGTAAACACGATTTCTGACAAGAATTGTCTCCAGAAACACCATTTTGTATATATTCTTTGGTTAGTGAAAAGTGGAAAATATCAAGAAACCATCTACACAACAAGTCGGGAGCAAGGGGCCGTTTTACAAGTCATTTACGCGGGGATCCCTTTTAATAGCTTGATCATAACCTCAAATTGGATTATTGCACACACACAAAATTTTCTCTTCTTTGCAACTCATATGGTCTGTTGGGAAAGCTGTAGAATTTTACAGAAGAGTCCGTATTTATGTACGAATTACTGCATCCAACAACACAACAAGAAACTCTGGATGAACGAAAAGTGTTTTTCGAAGTCATAATTGTTGTTTTATTTGGAGTAAGCTTGTAAATATTAATATACTAATAAACGGTCGATGAATTTGTTTCACCACATTTTATATTAAAGTCGCCACCAGACGGCGCCACATCCGAATATGCTACTCGCCTATAACTCACGTGACTTTCGCAGGAAAAAACTTATTACGTGTAAGTTGGTTGCCATTGACATGGTTTTTGTCATTTGAAGTTGGTAGCAGTCATTCATACATTTGTAGTTCCAAAATTTATTTTTTCTCCAACCACCTGAATAAGACGCTATTTTGTGACAGTGTTCGGTACCTAAAATTGACGTTTTGCGGATTAATCGCTTTCACCATGGCAACTGTACAAAAAGTGGATACTTTTGGTCCTAGTACCAAAAAGAAATTGACCTTGAAAGTTGGCCAATTAAAAAATTACAATCACGGAGATATGTCACATTGACATCGTTTTACATTGCAGGTTGTAAGATATTTCTATACATACAAATCAAATATTTTTGCATATTCAATGCAAATAATGATGTTACCTATACGTATTGTACATGTATTGAAAATGATTTACGCTCGCTATTTTTATTTAAACCATGTGTAACGTAATTTACATATTCCGTGAACGTAATTTTAATACGTAATACAACCCGCCGTCGCGCGTAACGCCATCTACTTCAGACCCATTGCACTATTATCTGTCATTTTGAATTCAAAATTTGAAAAAGTTAATTGCAATTAATTTTAATTAAAAAACTGTATGGTAAGTTTTTTATTTCAATACAAAATATAACAATATTAATTGTGTATACAATAGAAATGACTGAAACTGATAGCGACATGGATTGCACTCCGCCAGAGATTATAGAAACGGCAGAACATGCTACCTCAAGATTTGCTCCCTACAAAGTCGCGAGAGGTGAGAAGTAAGAAGTAAGAACGAATAGGTTATAAGTTAACCTAAAAACTAGAGTGGTATGACACGTGAGGACAAGAAAGCAGAAGTTCTTATACTAGTAGTGAAACTGTGACTGAATCTAAATTCGAATATAATTTGAAGTAAAGGGGGTTGGAGAAAAAATTTTATGTTTTATTCGTACAAAAAATGCGTTTTCGGGACTCGGAAGGTTGCTGGACTCCGCTAACGCGTCGTCCAGCAACTATCTTCCTCGTCCCGAAAACTGACATTTTTTGTACTTATGAAACAAATAACTATTTTTGTAAACGCTATAACGCATTTTGTCTTGTTTTCCCTGTAATGTTCATTAAATCAATAAGAGCTACCTATAAATCTCTAATTTTCATTTTTGATCAATGACAGCCTCCGAGACTACCTTTTCTAACCATTTTCCCCGGGTTATATGACTGATTTTCATTTGTACGGAAAGTCGACTCAAAGGTCAAACTTGGACATTTACATTTACGTTATATGTTATATTACATAATTACATATTCCTTGTTAAGCGTGCGATACAAATTTTTATTTGTGTCAAATGACGATTGAGTCATCCGGGAAGCTTATTTTTACATTATCCCCACCACATGTGCGCGCACAGCTGACCTCGAATAACCCCATTCCCGCGACAACGGTTGCGTAGTTCCCCCTCTACTAGACACAAACCGCGATTGTACTAACAAAACCGGATCCGATAAGAAAAGTAGTACAGTCCAGTTGAATATTTCTAATACGAGTGGTATATTGCTCGTTTTTCGATATGCACTATTTGTGTCGATTGTGCTCGAGTACAGACAAACTTATTGATGTTTACCACTCGCAGTTGGAGAGTGGGGAACAACTACGTCAATACATATTTTTAGCGAGCGGGATCGAGGTAAGCGACTTTCACATTTTTTAATTGCCTTCTTGCGAACTTGTAAAGGCAAAACAAAATCAAATCGCCAGTTCTCCCACTTCTTTCTACGGTGCGGCGTCACGTAAAAGGAAAGTGGTATTGGATCTTGAGTAATCATTAATACGGACACACGTTTTTCATTTGTATTTAGGAGTCAATCGTATCACTGGTATTGCGCTGATTTAATATTTCTCGTTGCGTTGTTTAATGTTGGTTATTAATATAGTGCAAGTATATACGGTTAACGGTACCTGATCAAATCTGAGAAAATGCCTTGCCGGGTACGAAATATAGCTGGAAGTGAATTATCCGTGAGATGCCTACTAAATGGCGGAGGTTGCTCGACACGCTGTTTATGCAATTCAGAAGCGGTGCATTTTCCGTATTTTGTGCGTGCCGCTCCATATTATTAGAAATCATTATCGATCTATACCTATCTGTAGATTAAGCTAAGTAGCTTATTTTTGTTTTCGTCCAAATAACGTACTTGTAGGTACTTACCTACGTATTGATATCGTTAAGTTCGACAGCTGCGTAGAAAAATCTTTTGCGATCATAATTAATATTTATTTTTAGCGCATTTCCACAAAAATTAAAAAAAATGCGCTATTGTGGCCACTTTGTCCGCCCGCCCGTCCGTCCGTCCGGCTGTCCGTCCGTCCGTCCACTCGCTTTGCGACGCTACTAGTTCTTTATATTAAGAGCTATTGTGCTACTTTTTCGCTATTTGGTTCGTTATGTTGTCGAGGCTTGCACCAAGGAAGGAATTTTTCTGCGTTTATTTCTAAAAAAGTTATTGCAAAAAAAACAACAAACCGTTTTTTACATGTTCCATAATTTTACACTTTTGCCGTTTATTAACCATCCTAGAGATCATTTATAATTTTGTATTGTTGTCTGTCGTCTGTCTATTGGTCTGTCCGTCTGTTCCTTTGCCTGTCTGTCCCTCTTATCTGTCCGTGTGAACGATAAATTTGTTTAGAAATGTCCGATCGCTTTTACATCTCCGTTAGTTATGAACTGAATTGCATGAAATTCAATATGGGCATAGCCTTAGCCATATAATACGCAATGCCAAAAGTTGAGTCGAATCGATTCAAAATTCACAGTGCCCTTTTTTGCATTTCGACCATTTATAAACCGAATTGCAAACTTTTTTTCTTAGAAAAGTATTTGAATGAAATTTGATACATGGGCACTTGGAATAAAGGAAAATCAAACGCCAATTTCAAAATTTGGTTTTGCGCATGCGCAGTGCCAACTTTTTTATTTATGGAAGAGTTTAAATGAATTTTGATACATTGGCGCTTGGAATAAAGGAAAATCTAACGCCAGTTTCAAAATTTGGTTTTGCGCATGCGCAGTGTCAACTTTTTTTATTTATGGAAGCATTTAAGTGAATTTGATACTTTGGCGCTTGGAACAAAGGAAAATCAAACATTAGTTTCAAAATTTAGGTTTGCGCATGCGCAGTTCCAACTTTCTTATTTAGAAAAGCATTGACATGAAATTCTTCTTATAAACTGAAATTGAAATAGCATGTCAAAAATGGATTGCTCATGTGCAACGCTATCTTTCATATTTGTGACCGGATTTTTACGATTTTAACAGAAGTTGCATCTTACAAATGGGAAATGAATGCAAGTGTAAATGCGCTTTATGTAAATCGTTTACGATTACTTTTTAACTTGTTTATTTATTGCATTAGCAGTCGCTCTCTACGAAGGACGGTTTACACAGTACACTTACTCAAACGTAAAGGTACCTAATGATGCTAGTAATTGATACTTCAAGAAAATGCTTGAGATGCGTAACTTGAATAATTTTCAAGTTCGTTACATGCATCGGTAATACAAAAATGAACATTTATTCTAGTTTAAAAAACTAATATCTATATGGATTAGGTACTAGTACCTACCTACCTACGTGACATGGTCAATTTCAGGAGATTTTAGAAGTTCGATATAGACCGCGGTAGCAGTCGATAGGTCCTTATGTTAGTAATGTTTTATAATAGAAGTATAGTCGGCGAATCTCTGGTTAAGTTCCACTACACGGAAGTGACTTCGCCGAAAAAAGATCGTGGACCAAAGGGTGGGGGCCGCGCAGTGATGTTGTTTTAAAAAACCGGGATTTAGAATTATCGGTGCGCGTTCGGCGTACGTCGCAAATGATTGGAAATTGAAAAAAAGATTAGACGGACGGCATTGCCGAAAGTGTATAGGGTGGACTATTCCCGAGGTGGCCATTTTAGCATTGGATATGCTTATTGCTTATGTTTTGTATGGGTATGAATTTACCAGGTTTTCCGAGTAGAAAAGAAGACAAGTGGTGTCGCGTCTAGTATTGATTGTACCGTACTCGACTGCAATCGGTAGATTCGGGAAAAGTCGCGGATACTGTCGATACGGTTAACAGTGCGCAGGGGTTTTTTTAAATTCGAATTGAAAATTCTCGCACATCGCCCGTGATAGTATTACAAGCATCTTACGCCGCTTATTATTCAGAAAGTACGTTTGCGACACGAGCGAGCTTGCGAGCGAGTGGAGCAAGATTATTCCGTGTGAATGTATTATTTACGGCTTTATAGGTTATACGGTTATCATCTCCGATGGTTGCAAGGATTGCGAAATCTGTGAATTTTTTTTATTGTAAAGTATTAATCAATAAAAAATTATCATTCGTGCATGTTCGGCAATCTGTCGAATCATGTAGTTATTTACGAAAACTCGAGATAATATGATCGCCGAATATTTTGGTCGGGTTGGGGCACAGCCACCCACGCGCACTTTTGTCGTGAGGGTGTATAGTATGCATGTTCGGCATTGATTTTATATTGTTTATTAGATTCATAAAATGGATGTGTTAAAAGTAAATGCCGAACAAATAAATTGGGTATTGACCGTCGTAGACGATAAAATCGAATTATTAACCAAAATATCATTAGTATAATAGTATAATTGACGGATTAATCTCACACCCGAACAAAAGGATTGGATCTGTTGTATGTAATAACGAGAAAAAGAATCTATAAATAATTTTCAAATTTAACGAAATATACCGCCGATTTTGTTAGGTTATGAGTTGAAAAAAATTGCATATCACATATTATCCATCTATCAATTAGACTGTAAAAAACCGTTATCGCCGAACATTAATATTGCCAAGAGTGTACCCCTTCGCCCTGTACTGTTTAGTGCAGAAAATATAGGATTTAACCCTTTTTGTGAGTTTAATTCACAAAATATCAATATTTGGAGAAAAAAGGTAGACAACCAAATGGTTTAGAATTTGATTCTCTACAAGTTAGGTTATGTTCATTTTTGTTGTAAAGTTGAAAATAAACGAGATAATTCAATTATTTGAGTTCGGCCCCTTTTTTAGAGTTAAATTCAAAAAATATGATACTACAAGAAAAATTGTAAGGACCAAACTTGTAGCGGACAGACTTTCATACAACTTTTGTCCCTACGGTTTTTCGTTAAAATCAAAAATGGTCAAGTTATTTGAAAAAAAATTGGCAGTCATAGGGACTGCCGATAGAAGTGAAAATTTTGAACTTTTAGTATTAACATTTGAAATTTCATAATGTTTGCATTGAAATTATCATAATCAATCTGGTTGTCACATCTATTGACACTACGGGCAACCAATTTTATGAAATGCATGTTTATATGGTTTTCTATTCTTCAAATATATTACGGGCTGTACAAAATCATGACTGAATATAAAAACAAAACTTATTCAATCATTATTTTCGATTCATATTCAAATATCGGAAATTTATTTGACGCATAATTTTTTTGCTAGTATGGGGAAAATATTATTCATTTCATTTCAATTGAAATCAAATTTAACTCCACAATATTTTCATTCAAAAATTTATAGTCGATGTCAATGTTTAAAAAATGATCATCTCGTTCCGTGCTAAACACATCCTCTTGCGGTTCCATCCTCCATATTGCACGCGACTGACGAGAGAGCCGCATCAACGTTCCACTCACACATAGACGCCACACAAGCGTCGCCCTGCACTATAACTATGTACGACAAAGGTACGCGGGGGTGGCTGGGCCCCGACCCGACCAAAATATTCGGCGATCATATTATCTCGAGTTTTCGTAAATAACTACATGGTTCGACAGGTTGCCGAACATGCACCAATGATAATTTTTTTTAATTAATATTTTACAATAAAATAATGGCCACCTCGCGAATAGTCCACCCTATACACTTTCGGCAATGCCGTCCGTCTAACCTTTTTTTCAATTTCCATTCATTTGCGACGTATGTACGCCGAACGCGCACCGATAATTCTAAATCCCGGTTTTTTAAAAACAACATCACCTGCACGGCCTCCACCTTTTGGTCCACGATCTTTTTTCGGCGAAGTCACTTCACAAGTATTGGAAGGTTGAATTTCGGTGGTTCTCACACTGATCAGAACGCACCGATGATACACATTAAATCTGTTACGGGCTCCCGGTCTATAATGGTTCATGGTGGAGAAGTCCTAAGTCGCAAATCTAAAGGAGAAGCAAAAAACTGCTTATTACCTTTTCGCACCCATATACACTGAATTTTTTTAAAATGCGAACATAGGAGTTTGCATGCAATGCAATTTCCCTATGTTCGATTTTTAAAAAAACACATCAATCTATGAGGTGTGCGCGGTTCACATTTCCAAATCGCGCACTTGTGCGACTATGAAAAGCAACTCTATAGTCTTTATGATGAAGAGCACTCGGTAAGATTTTTTTAAAGAAGCCATGTGAGGCCATAGCAACTTTAGGATACATTTTTCTTAAACTTACGATAATTTGACCTCACAGTTCACAACTCATTGTGAACCAACCTTCAATTATTTGTAGGTCATGTGCACCTGGTATTCTACTAATTTGATCTATTCAATACATAAATGAAGAAAATAAGAAAATAAATAACGAAAACAATTACAATAAATGTTCGAAGTGTCCTCCTTGACATTCTAAGCAATAACCTAACCGATTTCGTAATTAAATTGGACGGCGGTATTTTTAAAAATGTGACAGCTGTCAATTGTATCTACTACTCATTAGAACTACTCAATAGATTGATGTGTTTTTTTTAAATCGAACATAGGCAAATTACATTGCATGCAAACTCCTATGTTCGCATTTTAAAAAAATTCAGTGTATGAGTAGGTACAGTTTTTAAGACGACATTTATTAATTTTCAAGTATTAGGACTTATGCGCAGAAGTAACTTATTTATAGACCGATCTTACTAAAATTTTAACAGGAGGGCCTCTTAATAAAAGCAAATCTATTGATTATGTTAAACATGCTGCGTGCACGCTTTCGCAGAAGTACATATCTGTGGGTCGATCTTATTGAAATTTTCACAGAAGCTCCTCTTAATAAAATCAGATGTTTTTTTAAGATGCGAGCGACTTCCGGAATAGGATCGTGTTGAACGAAAAGTCTTTTTGTTCAACATTGACACGATGCTATATCGGAAGTCGCTCACATCTTTAGAAAAACACAGATTGTAGACCGGGATCAGGGCATCGATTCCCGAAGTTAGTCGATATGCTCCGTGATGTGCATGTGATGTGACTGGCTGCCATGACGTCATGATCGTATACGATAGGGATAAGTTCAAGTTTAGCTGCATTCCCGAATCGTGGACAAACTTTATGCGCTAACCAATCACAGACAAGAATTGAACTGTCATTTGTCAGTTTTGTATTTTGTTTTGTTTTTGCATTATGGATACTGCTATTAATAACCAGAAAATCCTCGAACAATTCCATGTTTTATTTCACAGAAAATATGTGAATTTATAGGTTAGGGCACTGAATAACCTCTATAGCAAGACAGCTGCAAGATCCGTCCTGTAGCTGCAACTGCGCATGACTTTCACGCAACGAGTGGTCTAGACCAGTCGTTGCGTTCGATCAACTTTTCGCTCGATGTGGTAGGTTCGAGAATGCAGTGACATTCACGTTCACATCAAGGTCAGTCGATGTGAACAAAGCACATCTTCGGGAATCGACGCCCAGGTCTTCTGTGACCGGCAATCTTTCCTGGCAAGAGGTTTAACCAATTTCTTTTTACAGCAGTGTATATGCAATTGCTTCTTTGCAGTGCCTTATATTAAAGGCAACAAAATAACCATAGCTTGAAAGCCATAAATCTGAAAACCATAACAATTCATTTTATTCTTAACAAGCTAGGTAGGTACGTATAGTGAGAACCTTTTATGGAAATCGAAAGCAGGGGCGGACTGGCCCGGGGGGCGGGTGGCAATTGCCACCTGGCCTGTAGGTCACATTGGCCCGTTGGAAATTTATAACTCTGTGCTGTATTTAGTTTCTTGCACTATTAATAAATTATTAACACGTTCCTCTCATTGGGGTTGATGTTAGGTTGTTCATTAAAAAATTCTGCTTTTATTTAAGTGTTTTACAATGAATTTATAATTTTTTGTCGTATTTTGAAACTGCTGAAACACAATTATAGGCGACGCGCCTCGTTCGGATTACGTATATTTTGTTACTTTTAATTATCAGCTGCAATAAAAAAAACTATATTCTAATTGATTTTCAAGAAAGGAATACTCAAAAAATGTTTATGTAGCGCACCGCAGAGCTGCACCCCCCCCCTCCCGCCATCTTTATTACACTAATACTTCAATGGCCCGTAACCTATGCAATTCCACCTGTCCCGTAAGTACCCAGTCCGCCCCTGATCGAAAGTGTGAAATTTTGCCATGGGTCAGCTAGTGTGACAAAATATTCAATATCACTGAAACTAAGTGTAGGTAAGTATGTACCTACTAGGCGAAGTAATTTCACTTTTGCCGGAAGTGGTTAGTTAAATCTTCAAATAAAAAAATAAATTAGTCTGATAAAAGCCGGACATTGACATATTGTTTCATATAATAATTACAACAGAAAATGAAGGAAAAAACCCTGGCAGATCTGACATTTGTAGCTATATTTTTATTACATAGTGCAGAAAGAAACGAGTACCTAATAATATAATCGAAGAGCTCGTGTGCCTTGAGGTCAGAAACATGAATTTATAATCAACCGGAAGCGGTATCCGGTTGCTTTTTCCGGTAGACAACAAAAAGATGTATAAATAATTAACACAAACAAGTAATATTTACATATTGCCACCTTTTTCATACATTAAATTCCATTTTTCGCACAAACGAAATACACATAAGTGGAATGGTTCGAATCCTGGTGTAGACATCAATTTTTTTTGTATAGTGGGCCGAACTAGCAAATAACCGCTCAACAATACAAGCAAATTTAAAAAAAAGAGTACGATCTTATATTGTGACGTCATAATATGAATAACCGTGGCTTAGCATGATTTCGAACCTCACTTACGTCATACGTGGTAGTAACGTTTAGGCCTCGTTACCGTTTTTTAAATGATTAAATATCCACAAAATAAAATACCCCCACTAAACACTTTATGTTTCATTTATTTGGGTTAATTTTGGGCCACCCACAATTGCTCTATAGGTAGGTATAACACTTTTCACAAAAAAAAAACGTCCATTGGTCGGGGGCATTTGTACTTATTACGTCAGATGTCCCCTTTTTAGAGTAGTCTCTAACTCACTTTATAAGTAAGTCTTTGATACTTTGTCGGCCATCTTTTATTCGCAGGATTCAATTAAGGTGAATTAAATTGATTCCCGGCGTCGCCTACGTGGACGAGAACGTTTTCGGAGAATTGTAATTATGCCTGGGAATTTTGAATAATTTCATGGAATTTGAACTTTGATTTTCTCAAAATTTATTTCGCGATCTGATTGGCTGATTAATTTCCTGGTTTTAATTAAATTAATGTAATTATTTCGTTGAAATTAGATTTTGATTTTGATCAATTTATTCGCGAATTTAATCTGTTTGTAGTTTTGATGAATTGGTGAAATTATTTTAATTCAATTTGTGATCAATCGCGATAATTGATATCAATTGTGCGTATTTTAAAATGACGTCGCCTAGCGATTTTTATTTTGAACTGAAATAAAGGCCTTTGCTTCCTTATTTTTTCCATTGAAGGTGGACTACTACCATTACTCCATCATAGTAGAGGGCACAGAATCGCCAAAGTCGTTTAGAAATGATTTTCGTTTACACTTCGGGGTTAAAAGCTGAAACCAATTTTAAATGATGCATGATCATTAGAAATATCAAAATCCAGAAGGCGTCAAAAATCGTCCTGTACGGGGTGGCTCTAGAGGGTAAATTGTAAAAAACACCCCAATTTTTTTTTTGCATATTTTGAATTTATTTAATATATACTTTGCACTGCCCATAGCTCAGGTATGTGAAACCGATACAACTATTTATTATTTAGTGTTTTTTACGACCGAAAAGCACGGGATTAAATGAGGAATCTTAACTTTCGCCGGCGTCTAACGAACTCGCCCGTAATATTTTGACAAATTAGCGCTTCAACCCGTCGTATCTAATTTATTTGCATCCTGATGAAAAAATATTCATTAATAACGTTGTAGAGCGTATTCTGGACATTCTGAACCACTATTTTTAATTCACTTCACATTACCGAAAAGTTTTGTATCGATTTATTTATAAACGCGCGCCTATGACTGAGTAAGGACGATTATCGCTTGCGCAAATGCATATAGGCGGTTTATAAGGCAGAAAGTCGCGTATCTCCCTACTTGTACTATATTAAAAACGTTCTGGATATTAAATATCCCAGTCACTGTTTATTTTTTTAGATGCAAATTTTATACTACATAATTTTTTAACATTAACGCAAATACTTAATCCGAATCTAGTACCGATTCGGATGTTTCTTGAGAGGTTTTCGAAATAATCTGAACCTTTTTCGTGAAAGAATTTCTGCAAGTGGGCTTCCGTCCCATACATTTACAGAAGCCAATGCACGGTAATTGCTTTTTTGAGCACGAACAATGAAATCTGGAACATCCTAAGAAATAAAGTTATGTAAAATAATACAAAGACAAAATGTAATTAACAAAAACCTTTTCTGCAGTTACATTTAGCCAAAATAGATGTATCAGCTGCAGGCATTGATGGTTTCGTTGTAAGAACTGGAACGAAATTATTCCCAACAATTTTCCAACCATTTTCCAGAGGATCTGCTAGAGACGGTTTTGGGTTAAGACTGTTCAGCCAAATGTATGTTTGATAATTTACGCGTAAACAGTGCTGATAAAGACTACCTGCAGTAGGTGGCAATTTGTGGATGGAATTTGAAGAAACCATGATACTGCGTAAACGATTTATACAACTTATATCAGAAGTTGTGCATAATTTAATGACAAATTGAGTCATATTATTGAATGTATCTTCATTAAGTGTCGAAGATCCAACACCGTTTAGTAAATCATGATACAATAAACCAATTTTCCAGCATGTTGTTTTGCCAAGTCCAACAAATTGACTTGTAGAATCACAACCAGTAATTGCGTGAAATGCAGGCAAGTTTGTCAATAGACTTGGGGAAATGACTAGTTCGTGTACTGCTATAAACCCTACGTTGTCGTTCGTTCCAACTTTTACCCACACTTCCTCGGTGAGATGGTTTTTGAAATGAGCAAGTAAGACAAGAACGTCGGCATCTCTGCAGTCAATAATACACCTTGAATATCCTTCTAATTTTGCTTGTAGAATGTGCAGTAGGATTCTGGTATCTGCTTCTTCGTGTGAAGAGGCAAGTAAATCACTACAAAGAGGAAACTTTGATCTATATTCAGTAAGGTCTTTGAATCCTCCACTGGTTACAAATGTTAAACTAGAATCTTTCGAAAACTCATATAACTGACGACATAAAAAATCTGTTAATTGTTGCTTGTTAAACGAGGAATGAATAAATAGGTAAATGCCACAACTGTAGATACATTGTCAAGTATACGCTTTATATTTTCCTTTTGCGAGGTTCTCTTTGTACGCGTGCAAATGTGCAATCTTTGATAGATTTTTCATGGTAGTGGTTGACCATCAATGCCTGCTGATACATCTATTTTGGCTAAATGTAACTGCAGAAAAGGTTTATGTTAATTACATTTTGTCTTTGTATTATTTTACATAACCTTATTTTTTAGGATGTTCCAGATTTCATTGTTCGTGCTTTATCATACCATGTTCGTGCTCAAAAAGCAATTACCGTGCATTGGCTCCTGTAAATGTATGGGACGGAATCCCACTTGCAAAAAGCTTCAGATTATTTCGAAAACCTCTCAAGAAACATCCGAATAGGAACTAGATTGTGATTAAGTATTTGAATAATGTTAAAAAATTATATAGTATAAAATTTGCATCTAAAAAAATAAACAGTACCTGGGATATTTAATATCCAGAACGTTTTTAATATAGTACAAGTAGGGAGATACGCGACTTTCTGCCTTATAAACCGCGTATATGCATTTGCGCAAGCGATAATCGTCCTTACTCAGTCATAGGCGCGCGTTTATAAATAAATCGATACAAAACTTTTCGGTAATGTGAAGTGAATTACAAATAGTGGTTCAGAATGTCCAGAATACGCTCTACAACGTTATTAATGGATATTTTTTGATCAGGATGCAAATAAATTAGATACGACGAGTTGAAGCGCTAATTTGTCAAAATATTACGGTCGAGTTCGTTAGACGCCGGCGAAAGTTGAGATTCCTCATTTAATCCCGTGCTTTTCGGTCGTAAAAAACACTAAATAATAAATAGTTGTATCGGTTTCACATACCTGAGCTATGGGCAGTGCAAAGTATATATTCAATAAATTCAAAATATGCAAAAAAAAATTTGGGGTGTTTTTTTACAATTTACCCTCTAGAGCCACCCCGTACAGGACGATTTTTGACGCCTTCTGGATTTCGATATTTCTAATGA
The DNA here is from genome assembly GCF_008802855.1 of Photinus pyralis. Lineage (NCBI taxonomy): Eukaryota > Metazoa > Arthropoda > Insecta > Coleoptera > Lampyridae > Photinus > Photinus pyralis. Next base: position 27,340,187 of record NW_022170249.1, read on the forward strand.
TCATGCATCATTTAAAATTGGTTTCAGCTTTTAACCCCGAAGTGTAAACGAAAATCACAATTTATGGCATTGGGAACTCTACTATCAAACTCTTACTTCCGCCAATTTCAATACACCACCAAAACAGAACGCGACGTGCGCCCCACTTACGCCGAAATCAACGCACAAAAGGATCTTTTCGTTATCTCTTCTATGAGAACACGTGTATCAATCAAGTTAGGTCCGACATTTCATCGCAAAACGACCAGATGCTTCCTACAGTTTAACCCACATTCTTGCATCTTTAAAAGATCTTTAAATAAAGAAACAAATCCAAACAAAAAATTAAGCTATTAAAAACAACGCTAAAATGGACAAATAGACACTAAAATAACAAATTCCGAAAAAGTAAACCGATTGCGTGCTTACGAAATATGTGCGATAAAGTTTATGTTTCATTCTAATTGACGCTAAAGCCTGACATAAAAGTCGAAATCGATATGGATATCGAAATATAACAAATAAATTTTTACTCCTTTCGTCTAATTATTTATTTCATCGACATAAACTTATAAAAATGGAGCAATACATCAAACACTTAGAGTGGAGTCCTTCTTAAATCTAAAGATAATGATTTGTCTGCTTTTCCTTGGGTAAGCACAAATGTTGGTGGTATTTCAGTTTTATTCTTGCGCATCACTCTTCGCATCATCTAGGACAAATACCCCATTTCAGACAGGCAGACAGGCTTGCTTGGAATGTATTGTTTAAATGAACAACGTTAGGGGACGGGGGAATGCCAAGAGCCAACACCCAACTATTCACTGACTATCAAATGTTTCTCAAAATTTTGCACAAATAATTGAAAGAGTTACCTTATAGGGGCCATTTAACAATTTCAGTCATTTGAGTTCTATACCTTATGTCATCAAAGCGTAGTAGACACCGTGGCAAAAATTAAAACCGTTTCTCGTTCATTGCTAAGTAGCATAACTCTATGTGTATAGGTACCATTTCTCTTCGAGTACTACACCATTGAACTAGATACTTGTCACAGTGCAGTGCAAAGGATGCGTATGTGTTTCTGCGTATTTCTTTTCTATAGGGTCTTTGTTTCTTAATTTCTTTTCAAATAAGCTTTAAACAATTGTGAGCCAAGCGAGCGGTCCGACCTCGCGTTCGGCTGCTGAGCGGTACACGTAACGACCACAGAATATAGAAGCGTACCTATTCTATATTTTGTGGCGTTACGCATGTGCATACCTAGCGCAAAGAAGTAGTAACTTTAAAAAAAAAACCTGTAAAGGGCAATGTAAATTGAAATTCGTGCACCATTTCATTTTTTTCATTAATATATGTAAAAGATTCACTAACGGTATAGAGGATTAGGGGTATTACACCCCTTAATTAAACACTATACGACAATTTACAATGGGCGTTTATTGAACAGTAACAATAGCTCGATACATTGCTCGATTTCTCGACCGTCTTTCTTGGATGTCGCGTACGAAGTTCTCATATGCGGGCCGCTCTCCTTCGCGCACCCCTCGGTATAATAAAGCTGCCTTAGCGAGCCGTAATAAAACGTGATGTTTTCATGTTTCAGGAAGTTCCGCTTACATATATGCAAAACATTGCGATATTTTTGTATTTGAAGCAAACCTATAAAAAAAGCAAAATTTTGAAGTTAAATTTCAGGAGACTAGGAGAAATTAATCAATTATAGTAAAATTTCATATAGAGCTAGCCAAAGATCAAATAACAATGTTACTAAAGAAAACTTGAATTTACTTCAACATAAAAAAAGAAGTTCAACCCCATCCCATTGCAATGTCCTACGTTGGCGATATAGAGCGGAGCGAACGATGAAGCAAAATTTTAAGCGGCGCGAGCGATTAAATTATCCGCGGCGCTCTATATTAAGGGACGTTATACTTACCCTGCATGATGAAGTTAACCTATTCTTACTTTCTCCAAATAAATTTTGTTCTTTGTGTTTTCTGTTTGCTTTCGATTAAGTAGCAGATATTTTTTAATTTTTGTTATAATTATTCATTTAGATGCTTAGTAAAGTATTCAGCAATATGCATATGCCGTCGGGGAGTTTCATTTGTGGAAAATGTAGTCCTCTATATTTTTCCTATCCTATCTATTTTTGTTTGCCATGCGTAGTGAAATAAATGCGCGCGATCGTGATTCTTGTAAGAAAAGTCCGTAGGTAATGCTCATGACGCGAAAGGGTGATAGACTGAGATAAGGCTTTCGACCACGATATTGTACGCGTATGTATTGTGCTCCGGTCGTAATAGCGTTTCATGTATCATTTCGATCTGATGATGGATTACAACTCGAGTGTCCATGTAAAACGTGTTATTCGACAATGTTAATCAAATCGTAACGAATTCCGATATAAAGATCGCGTTCGGTTTAGGATTAAAAAATCATTGTTTTATTATCTTTTGATGATAGCACACTAGAATTTAATTAGCTTTGTGAAAGCGTGTACCCAATACGCAGTTACGTGTGACCCACTTTAAATGCTAAGATGGCGCTCGTTGGGAGAGTCTATTTTCAATGGACTTTGTTTCGTAGGAGCAACTTCGAATTCCTGTTATAACAGAAAAGGTCATACAAAGTCAAGTATTTATGGATCGTCATTAAATCCCTTCCTAGAAATATTTTTTCGCAGCATTAATTAGTCACATTGACTGACCTTGTAACGTTTGAATTATTATTCTTGGAAGCTTCAAGCTTCACTGTTTAAATTATCCCCACCAATCGACCTTGAGTAACCCCACGGCGTCGGCATTCGTCACCTCCTTTCCCTTCGCCTAGAAACGGCCGGTCGTTATCGAATAAGCAGAACGAGTTCGTTCCAAGCTTTCAGTTGAGAGCAGGTGCGCGACTGCCGTATTTGTAAAGTAGCTCCGTATATTGATTGCTTTCAAGGATGCGGTATTTCTGTCGATTGTGTTCCACTACGGAGAAAATTATTGACGTTTATCACTCGCAGTTGGAAAGTGGGGAACAGCTACGTAATTACATACGCTTGGCGAGCGGCATTGAGGTAAGCGCTTTCACGCATAATGAATGATTTGTATTTCCTTTATAAATAATAATTTATGTATACAGCGATAATGATCTCGTAACTCGTGTTTTGTCAATTGCATTTACTTCACACATTGAAAATCTTCAGTTTTGTGCACTTAGTAAATTACTTATAATTATTTTACTTACGCGGTAGGTATGAGCATTCTTTCAGTTGTTATGCATACAATATTACAAAAAGTAAGTTGTTCTCATATGGCTAAGTGAAGAAGGCGCGCAGTTTCGTCGCGTGATTTTCGTAACGACTTTCATTAACAACATTAACATTCTTTATTTTCTAAACTGAATTTATTCCCCCCGGGTGCAGCTGAGGTTCTTTTCATTTCCTACCTTTAAAATTTTATTTGAAATCTGAATAGTGGATGCACGGTTACTAAAAATCTTTGAAATCGATATCGATCGATCATTTATATTTTGTCGTGGTATAACTACTAATACCAATCGTACGATAGATAACTCGGGCAACGGGAGCTGGGAGCGTCAAGATGAATTATTGGAAACATAATTTGGCATTGCATGTTTCAATTTTAACGAAATCAATTACCAATTGTATCCTAAAGAGGTTTTTACTTAAAAACTTTATTTCTACAAAATGCAATGACAATGTGCAAGTTACGCTTACGTGACAAGTTACTAAAAAAACGAGTTCGTATGGCCCCTCCCCCGGCTCAAGGGGAAAATTCGCAGATACAGCCGAAAATTTCAATGTGAAGAATATTAACTTTTAAAAATCGTACACACGAGCACTTCTTACGATTCATTTGGAAAATCACTCAGTCAGGGCGAGGGAGGGGGGGGGGGGGAGGGCTAGTGAACGCCCATAGATTCATCCTTCTGCATCCACGACCAGAAACGAAAATTTTTTTGCCTTTTAGTGACAAAATAAAAAAATGCAAAAGAAACAAAAAAAACATTTCAAGAGAACAGAGAATCTGAACAAAAAAGCCAAAAATAAAATTTTGGTTGAAACAGCGTTTTTTTTCTCTTCATTATTTCTCCAGTTATTTATTAAGGATCCTCAGATCCTTTATAGTTTTGTATTGTCGTCCGTCCGTCCGTCCGTCCGTGTGCGCTCTACTCTTTTTAAAAGTGGCCGATTGAGTTGAAATTTGGTGTACGGGTTCTTTGGACATTAAGGACGGACGCTATTGATTTTCAGGAAGCTGGTTCAATAGGAACAAAAGTTATAGGACTTCGAGTGAATCGGGAACAGGAAAAACTACGGGCTCAATATAATAGAAATCAACATATTTCATTCCCTAGGTCATGTATCGGGTTGGGACTTCCGCTAGATTATTCCCTATGACTCTTAGATGTGTAATACTTTAATATAACTCTTCTCTGTGGTATAGGTCGAAAGTTTTAGAGCAAAATGTAGCAAAAATTACACTTTATACATGAATTTAGAGTTTTAAAAGGTTTCAAACGCATTATCTTGATGCAGCAAGAGTACATCACGTGTACATTTGATAACCGCATGTGTGTGATTCAAAAATGTTAAATTATTGCCATATGGGTTTTGATCAAAATAATCAAAATCGTTATTTATGCACCAAGATCGTCGAGAAAAAGACTAGGGGCATTATCTCAATTCTCAAGACATAAATTTGATGCATTTCTGGCGACCACATGGATTTTGATCAAAACATGTCAAAATCGTTATTTATGCACCAGCATCGTTGGGAAAAAGACTAAGAGCATCATCTCAATGACCAAAACATGAATTTGATCTATTTTTGGCGACCACATGAATTTTGATCAAAACATGTCAAAATCGTTATTTATGCACCAAGAACGTTGGGAAAAAGACCAAGAGCATTATCTCAATGATCAAAACATGAATTTGATCTATTTTTGGCGACCACATGGATTTTGATCAAAACAAGATTAAGAGCATTATCTCAATGGCCAAGACATGAATTTGATGTATTTTGTAACATTAAAATAAATTATCGTTAAAAGTTATTGTAATACTAAGGATCCTTCGATATTTCGTTGTATCGGTTTATTAATTTACTATTCTTAAGATCCCAACACTTTCTCAACGAAAATTTAATTTTTGTTTTTTTTGAGTTCAGATTCTGTACTTAGTGGTTTTCCGTAAATGTAGTAAATACCAAACTGAATTGCTGACATAGCTCTTCCATCTTTTGCTGCCTTATTTAAGTTGAATTTCGATCATTTGACCCAGCCGTAAGTGACTTTTGTACAGGTTTATTCCCAGGGTTATTCCGCATATTTAGGCAGCCCGTTTATTATAAGAGATATAAAAAAACTTAAATACAAAAGTGGTGGGGGTTTATCATAAATCGCCAGAAAATGTAAAGTAAACAAACAAATGAATATCACAAAGTTAGTTAGTAGAAACCGCAAATTTGGTAAATTTTGACTGGAACGCTAATTTCTTTCTGGTATCAAAATATGTGCCGTTTTTGAAATATTTGTATTTATAGTATTAAACATAGTATACATTGTGACCAAAATGAGGATGTCTATCATGGGGGTCTCCGAAACCATAAAAGATATGATGATTGTCAAATTAGATGCGCAATTAAAGAGTTATTTTTTAAACAAAACAAAAAAATTCCGATTGTGACGATATTCCAGAAAAACCGTAATCTGCCGATTTTGTTTTTATTTTTTTTCTGATATTATTTCAACAGATAAGAAAAATTAAAAAAACACTTTCCCAGTGCCACTGTTTGGGCTCTACAAAACACCTTTGAGAGATTTTCAATACAACGTTTCGTTTTGGAGAAATTATCAACTTTATTTTCTATATGGCCAGTAACTGTATTGCATTTTTTATTATGAATACAACGATATGCGATACACAAAACAAAAACAAAAGTTGGAAATAGTGATGGAACGATATCACTTTTTTTTGCCGATACGATATATCGGCCGATACCGATATTTACGTGCCGATATATCGTATCGTATCGGCAAACAATAGATGGCGTTACTATTTAGACACGGTCAAGCAAAAACTTTTGAGATCATTGCCTCTACTTCAGCTTCCGAAACCAGTACTACAAAAAAGCAAGGTTGGGAAAATGAAATAATATTATATTTGGCATCTTCAACTCTATTAAAAGATAAATCCCCTTTTGAGTGGTGGAAGGCAGAAAAAAACAAATTACCTATTCTGTACAACGCAGCTTCAGTCTACCTTTCAGCACCCGCTGCCAGTGTGTCAAGTGAACAACTTTTTAGTGAATTGGGTAATATTTACGAGCCTAAAAGAAATAGACTAAATGCAGATAGGGCTGAAATGTTAGTGTTTTTGCATCATAATATCAAAAAGTTAAATTTTAAGTATTAAGTATATATACATATATGCTGTATTTAGAACCTGCTATATTAGGTATATTTTTTGTTGTTTTTTTTTTAACTTTTTTAGTAAAAATGTTAACTTTAGAATAAAACATTTTATTTTCTTTAATAAAGTATTTCATTTATGCACTGAAGAGTTAAAACAGCTAAAAAAATTGTTTGCCGATATACCGGCGCAATTACCTTGCCGATACGATACGATACCGATAATCGGCAACAATTGCCGATATACCGATATCAATATCGGTATCGTTCTACCACTAGTTGGAAACTGTTGGTTTGAACAGGATAGGGCACCCGCGCACAACGCACTTATCATACGAGACTACCTATCGGCGAAATTGTCCATTTTCTAAGGAATTTGTTGTCGGTTAGGTATTCTCGCACGATTTGAACGTTGTGCGCGGGTGCACCATCCTGTTCAAACCGACAGTTTCCAACTTTTGTTTCTGTTTTGTGTGTCGCATATCGTTGTATTCGTAATAAAAAATGCTACTCGATACAGTTTTTTTGTTTTTGTATTTGTTCAAATATAACAAAAACGAAATCGCCAAATTTCGGTTTTTCTGGCATATCTTTGAAAGTAATAAGAATTTTCTGGTTTTCTTAAAAGCATGGTAATAACTCTTTAATTGCGCACCTTTTCTCTAATTTAATCGTCGTATCTTCTATGGTGTCGGAGATCCCCATGATAATAATAATAATAATAATAATAATAATAATAATAGTATATACGAACCACGTACAGACAAACACTAATCGTTACTTGATTTTAATCCTTGCGATTACTTAACCAGGCTAGACCTGAGTTCTCACAAGAAACACCGACCATAATAATAATAATAATGGCTTTTATTGATTAGGATAGACATCCTTATCTTGGACACAGTGTATATAAATATATAGTATTAAATTGTATTACCAGACCACAGTTGCCATAACAAAACATATGGGCAATGGTCATTATTATTTATTATTAATTAATATATTATTATTTTTACCCTGGAAATAACCTAGACCAACTTTACTTTCATTTTCAATAAACAAAATGTAACCAAAATTTACTAATGTTTGATATGGTTACCATTACTTCCAATACATTTTCTGTAATCTTTATTCAATTTAAGAAAAGTATTGCTAATAAGTGTTTATAAATTCAAATATATTTCAAAAAACTCCTAAGGAAAACGGAAACGGTCACCCACAAGCACCTGTCCAGCTAGCTCAATATTAAACATTCCAGAGCACGTCCGTGGCGGATGCCACTAAAAATCTCGATAATAACCTGGGCACCAAAAGAAAAATCTATCACGAAAACAAGCGATCGATTGACTTGACACAATTAACGAAATCCTAATTACCCGTAAGTGTTCATAGTCAAAATATTCGTTCGTAACTGCGATTTTCATTAACTGATGCACAAACACAGGCACCAAACGATGACACTTCGAGACTTCAGTTCATTGATTGCACTTACATTTTGAGTTAAACGACACTGGATTCGTTGTAATTACAGATGTAAAATTGGCTCTTTGATGGTGGAACAACTCCTTTTAACTAAATACTTGAGACCTTAAAGAAAGGCTTCACATGAGCGATAACTGACACTCTGACTAACTCTTTCGTAAGCTTCACTTCTTTAATTCGGATTAAACATTCACTTTAAACGGCGTAATAAAATTCTCTTAAAGCATTCACTAATTTCTTCTAACGGGTAAGACGGAATCTCTTGCTTAAATACGGCAAATCATCAAAAAATCTCAATTAACCGCCACCACCAAACGAGCTTAATTGAAGTCCGTCTCTTCTATTTCATTTCTTCGTTTTTCTCTCTCTCAATTTCCGCCTCTCCTCTACTTCAATTCGCGTCTTCGAAATTAAACACGTATATTCTATTATGGACGTAATCTGCTTTATCTTCCAAGTAATTAGCTTACGCCCCGACTTACGCAGCGATAACAAATTTCTTATCGCAAACCAATAGCAATTGAAAACGGTGTGTTATTGTAACGTGATCGGCCAAGAGAGAGTGAATTGATTAATCGCTATTAAATTAAATTAGTGAGTTTATTTGGTTAACTCAATATTAATATTAATATTACAGTTACATAAATTTTACACACTTCTAAAACTGAAAACTAATGGCAAGGTACCTAAGCATCCCTTAAAGAGGGATAAAGTATTTCGAGATTGGTTAGGTACTTTAAGTTGATTTTCTTAGAAAACTTGATGAGTTAGACAAGATTGACAAATACGGTTTTACCGCGAAATAGTAAGCTCTTATACCTGGAATGTTCACAATACTGGCGTCGAACTATTTACAAAAGAACACAAGACAATACAGAACTTCTAGAAATACTTAAATAGCTAGGATTATGCTAAAGCTAAAGCATTGTATAAGCACCTTATTATTCAATGGCTAAAGTAACATGACAAATATTAGAGGGTTATTACATTATAATGAGTTCGTTTTCACATTGAAATAGAAAAACAAAGTTAAAGCACTTGCCGGTAGGTACTTCCCGAAAATGCAAGCACAAGTTTAATCTAATGCGGTGGTCTTCAAATTGGATGTTTGCTGGTACATAAAACCTAGCGTTTTTGTGGAGGAGCTACATATTTGTTTTTCGTCGACCTCTCGATAACAATATAAATTACTCCTTAATGACGAGTACAATGATGAAGCTTATTAATCGTTAGCAACCATTAATGGTTAGCAACCAACCATTATACGTTAGCAACCATTAATCGTTAGCAACCACTTATACATAACAACCATTTTATTAAAGGGAAATGACAATTATATAACAATTCACTTTCGGCAACAGCTGAGAACTTCCATCCACCTAACCATTTTAATCTCGGTTTTAATGTAGTGAGATCAGCAGCCAGTATGGTCGCCAAACGATCTCAGCAAAGCATATCCTGATGTATGTATGTGTAGCTCCTCGGATAAGGTATTGTTAAGGTATTCAGTTGCTTTACCTTCAACATTGAGTACGTCGACCACAGGGATGAACATTTCCATATCTTTCACTGTTAATACACGTACTTTAGTACAGTTGCAAAAGAATTAATTACATTCTAATTTCACATACCTTTTCAAGGTAAAATGTCAACGTGACATTTTCGGAAATATCTCCTTTCAAATTCATTGTATTCCATCAATTGCCGAACTGATCGAAACCGTTCCAATAAGTTTCTTTTGATTTGAGTGGATATAATGTTAAAATCGTCTCCGCAGCAGAGCAAGCAACATAATCTTCCACTGCGATTATGAGGACTGACGGTACAGCATAAAACAACACATTACTATAGCAACGACAATAGCTGTAATTTAGTGAAAAATCGTCGGAGCTCATAATTTCGTTTGTAATTTCTTGTAGTTGAATTTAATATTACCTACCCCAGTGAAGTCGACGAAAAAATGTTGTATGCAATTCATGTATAAATCGGCGATTATTGGTTCGTTCGAATTTAGTCCACTAAACATCTCACTCACCAATAAAACGCCTCATTTATACACTCATTGCATAAATAACTATTAATATGGTTCGAGAAAGTAAAAGTGTTGTTAATTGTCCAAATCCTAGTTAAATTATTTTAATAATATAGTGATAATGAAACGTAGTTTGAAAACATACTTCGAGATGCCGATAGTTTTGCTTAGGCTAATAAACGAGAAAGCGCGAGAAAGTTTATGGAGAAACGTTCAAATGTACTACCTCAAAGCCAAAAATTGAGTTTTATGCATTTATCAAAATCGCTATATGTACGTGGGTTATTATCCTTAACTCATTTTTTATCAGGTTTTGCAAAAATAAGTTTATACAAAAGTTGACCTAAGTACAATATTATTCAAATTTGGTAGTATTATTTATACAGGGCGGTTGACAGTCCCCAACTTGAAAATTTTAAATGAGAAGCCATGTCTTGTATACTAAGCACATTCAACACTATAATTCTTCGAAACAACCGACCAAAATAAGAATTAAATCAAAAGCAGGAGTCAAAGATGTGCAGAAATGCACGAGTAGCGTGAAGCGATATACAAATCCGGATCTAGAAGGGACTGTTAAAATACAAAGTTTTTGACAGTCAAAAGGTCGTTAGTGACTTAATATATCGTTTGTACAAATTTGAAACAAAGGTATGGTAAAGCAAGGTATACTCGCTAAAGATGCGTAGAATTAACAACGAAAAGTTCCAAAAGCCTTATTGAAGTCGTGAAATTACGTAGTTTGAATTTATTAATTTGTTCCAGTTTGTATGATTTGATCTACTGGAACGTCTCAATTCTTTTTTAGTACGAGTATAATACAATGGTTATCTCGTAAACATATGCTTATCAATTTTTAGAAAATAGAAGACGTAGATTATAGTCAATCAATTATTGAGCAACACAAAACTCTTATCCTTACTTTTATCTAAATAATATTAGAAAACAGAGCTTGCAGCGTCTGCGGAGCAGAGTTGGACTGGGTCACTGGGTCAACTGGGTCACTAAATTAAACTGGGTCGCTGGGTCTGGATTCTGGATTACGATAGGAGGGTGAACAATGTCCACGCGTACTTAGGCCTCAAATTCAGGCCCTTTGTACTACCTGCCTGACTAGGGTCGCCCGACCCCTCGACATCACTCAAGCCATCCCACACGTGAGATGAACCTTAGGACGCTGGAAGGGGAGGCGGCTCTAATCGTAGCCATGTCCGGCCAGGATTCCCCCAACATGGATCTCTCTGGTCTCAGTTGGACTAGAGCGGGACATTCACAGAGTATGTGGTATGCCGTCTCGTCGTCTGTGTAACATCCTCTACAAGATGGTGATTCCACCAAACCCATGCAGTGCATGTGCTTGTTTAGTTTACAGTGCCCAGAAAGTATGCCCACGAGTAACCTCAGGTTCTTCCTTGATAGCCCTGTACAAAAACGCGCCAAGCTACGAGATGGTCCTCTGAAGGCTTCTCTCGCATGGCGACAATCTAACATCAAGTTCCACCTAGCCCTGTGCTGGGTTTGGGTGTCTTGAGTTATTAGGTTGTTTACAGTTTTAACTGTAAGTGAAAGAGCCGGCTCTGGACCATAAAACGCCTGTTTTGAGGCCAGTCGGGCTAATTTATCGGCTTTCTCATTACCTTCCGTTCCAGCATGCCCTTTGACCCATACGAGCTCAAGGGTGTTGCTGCTTGCTACTTGCTCTAGTACGTGGTGACATTCGGAAACCATCCTAGAGGTAATTTTACAGTGACCAAGTGACTGCAAGGCAGCCCTGCTGTCACTTGAGATTCTGATAGTTTTGTTCTTTATGTTATGCATAAGAACTGTTCTTGCACTAAGCGTTAATCCTACCAACTCTGACTGGAATACAGTAGGAAGTTTACCTAGTGGTTGGGTGATATGGAAGTTCAGTTCTTTGGAGTAAATACCAGTGCCTGTACCTTCCATTGTCTTAGATCCATCCGTGAAGATGAATATATCTGGTTGGGATGCCATATTCTCATCAAAGAAGATGTGATAGTTTTTCCCTAATATGAATTGAGGAGTGAGTGAGTCCGATCTCCCCTCTAGGATAGGCAGACGCTTGATCGCTGGGTCACGTCATACTCTTTTCAGTTAGACCCAGTTTGACCCAGTTTGACCCAGCGACCCAATTTCACCCGGGGACCCAATTCGACCCAGTCACCTAGTTTGATCGAATAACGCAGTTAAGTCAGTGCCCTCGGTTCAAGTGTACAGATTATGAAATAAATGAAATGCTGGTTTGTTGAAAATAATACTCGATTGCTTGACAACTGCCATTTCTGTGATGTTTGCTTTAATACTGCCGTAAAAAACTTTCCATGTCCCGAATTGTATTAGAATAATGTTATTTCTTTGCTTCAGGGCTTACCAGTTTGCTTACAGGTGTTCATTCACATTTAATTTTTTTCTACTAGTTAGCTTAATCCAAATAAATCTTTTCTCTAAATACTTTCATTGACTACTTGACTACAAACTATAAACAAATGCATTTGATTTTTTTAGGTATTAGTTCTCTTGAATGAAATTGGGCTAAGTGCTTGTTGTCGAATATTATTGAGGAAGTTTTTTTTAAAATTAAAAGTTACTTGAAATTGTTTTGGATGATACCTAACAATAATTTAATTACTGGGCCTCCGGGTCAAGACGGGTCACTGAGTAAAGCTGGGTCAAGATGGGTCTCTGAGTCAAGCTGGGTCACCGGGTCAAGCTGGGTCACCGGGTCAAACTGGGTCACCGGGTCAAGCTGGGTCAAACTGGATCACTGGGTCAAGCTGGGTCACCGGGTCAAGCTGGGTCACTGGGTCAGTAAACTAACTGGTTCACCGGGTCACTGGGTCACTCTATGCTTGACCCAGTCCAACTCTGCTGCAGAGGATGCGGTAAGTTCATCAGTCTCCTTTTCATAATGTTCCAAACATGCTCGATAGGCGATATACTGGGAGATCTGGGTGGCTATGGCAAGAAATTGACATTCGGCCCTATGCTGTATCACTATCGTTAAGAATAACGATATCGTTATGCGGCGTTACCATAATTTTTTAAAAATCGGTATGCTGTATCACTCGTAGCAAGTGTGGGATAACGACTATCGTTATTTTGCAACCATAACCAGAAAAACTTAACGACAGGGTTCATGCTACCCGTTTGGGGCGTAACGATCCTCTCAGCGATTCGTTTGGAGTTTAAGCGGGTGTTAAAGAGAAAGAAAATGAATAATTTTCAAGGATTTTTGCAAGTAGCTTTGTTTGGGCAATTGGAAAATGTAATGAGGTGAGTTCTGTGTCTTTTAATACTCGTAGATTATGTTCTTATTGAGACATGAGGAAAACATCCAACGAAGAATTTTACGAGGCAACAGCGATCCGTTTCAGCTGGGTGAAATTGATTTTCAAAAAAATTTCGAGAATCTGTAAGGCAGTATTTTGGTCCATTTCCGCTGGCAAACTCCTGCACAAATGTTTGATTTTGTTTGCCTCCAACGGTTTTGTCTTTCCGTGGAGGATTATTTACTTTCAATAAAATATAACAAGTCCTCAAATTGTTTCCTAGTGGTTTTTTCCGCCTCTTATTATTCTAAACAACTAGGTATAGGTACACGTACAATTAATACAAATAATTTTAAAGAAACGTCTGCATTTCCAAATCTGGCGGGCATTTGTTTAAAGATAAAGCGCGCACCACAACGCCCTCTTATATTTTATCGCTGTGGTATTTCACTCTTACACGCACTGCCGTTGCGCAGCGTTCCTTGTCTTCTAGAATGTGACACTTTTTTCCGAAATAGCCACTGCGAGATACCGGGCAACGTTACGATACCGTTAAAATATTGATACAGCATATCGCGTTTATCGATAGTCGTTGTGGTCATCATAACCTTTGATCGTGAATCTGCGATAACGATTGATCGTATAGAATAACGAGAGTGATACAGCATAGGGTTGATTATCATGTGCAAATAAGTCCATAGAACGTCTTTCAATATGAGGATGGGCATTATCCTGCTGGAAAAGTGGGTCTTCCAACTGCTGAAGAAATGGAAGAATATCGGGTTCTATCACGTCATCCACATATCACTGGGGGGGTCATATTACCTCGAATGAATAACAAACGAGCCCTACTCCCATAAGTTATAGTACCCCATACCATAGTTCCCACAGCTTAGTGCACATGCCTCATAAATTCAACATTGCGACGTTCCCCACGTCTTCGGCTGCCCTTCATATACGGCCATCATGCATACCCAAACAAAATCGGGATTCGTCGTGGTAACAAAAGATGTGGCCGATAGGATTCCAGGTCGTAAGCTCTGATTTTGCGGTAAACCGTTCGAAGTGTTACAGGACGACCTTCGTTAGCTAACAATTGATCGGCAATTGACCTGGTACTAGAGAATCGGTCTTTTGTTGCCATAAATCAAAGATGGCTATCCCGCACTTCAATTGTTCTTTTTCGCCCCCCACCCTTTCCTGTCCCCTTCCTTTCCTCTCTACGACGATCCTGCCCCTTCCCTAATCCATGCCCGATTGCAGCGAATCATGGTGGATTGACTTCGGTTAAGGTGACTTGCAATTTTTGTGAACGAAAAACCACCTCCGCCCAAACCAACAACATGACACCTGTCAACTCCTCTTAATTCGCGGTAATTTCCACTTTGGCGTATCTAGGCATGATCACAGCCTCAAAAGAAACGATTAAAAGCGAAAACAATAAGAACTGATCAAAATCTCGCAAAAAGTACACGATATAAGAATACTAGAAAAAAATGAAAGAACTGTCAAATAAGCCATTACCACTTGATCCATATGAATGAAATTTTAATCAATTGTTACCTTTTAGTAGTTAAATGTTTCTGCCAAGTTTGGTCAAAAAATTCCAACTCCTTCTTGGTGTTTCCATGTCACTGAGTATATAAAAAGCTTAAAAGGCGCCCGAACGACCGACAGTTCCTGAAACTATAAGCTCCCTTTTGGGCATCAAAAATGCCCAAAATTTCATTCTTCTACCACGTAGTACACAGAGAACAAACATGTAAATAAGTTATTTATGCATCAAGGGCATTAAGGCGATATTTATGCCGAGGGCGACAGAGCCCGAGGGCCTCCGGCCCGAGGGATTGTAAGTCGCCCGAGGGTTAAATATTGAGTAATGCCTGAGGTGCATACAACATTTTATTTTTCATCATTCCAAAGAATGCATTTCCAATATACAAATGTCATCATTATATTGTTTGCCCAACATTAAAGTGCTCCCATACGAATCAAGTTGCATCTTTTTGATGACATAATATAACTCCGTCAATCAATTTGACAGGCCGTTTGAGGGCATAATGAGATGACAATCCATTATGCCCTCTCATTATGCCCTTGGGCGTAATAAACTGCTTCATGTATCACATATGACAGATATAATTGACATATAATAGGCAAATGAAAAATAAATGAATTTATATCTATCTCTCTGCTTGTCTACTGTGCATTATCTGCTTCACCAGTCCACCATTCACCCGATCACTATGATACGTTGCGTTGGAAAGTTGTTGAGTGTATACTCTTGCAAGGTTTCTGTGATAGTAGGTACATCTATCCTACGAGAGATGGCGTGCGTGTAGTACGAATTAAAATTACCTATGAAATGTTTTCCCGATGAAAGTGAACAAGAAGTTTCACAATGATAATTGCTATTCGCGCAAGTAGGCCACCTTTTAATAAAACGAATGGAAAATTTCTGCGACGGTTATGTTTTTGGTTTATTCTGTGCATGCGCGATGCATGACATTATTCAATGGACGCGGCACATTTAGGTAGAGATCAATTTAGAGAAATAGAATGCCTACTTATCGGTACAACATGGAATTACTGATACTGAGGTAAATGTATGATTTGTTTAACGTAGGTAGGTATTTCAGATCTTTTTAATTGAGAAGTTATATTTCTCATCGTATAGGTACCCAAATTCAGTTTAAATGATAATAAAATGCCCATGAACTGTGTATTAACGGTTACGTTTATTGCGCAATTCTACGGGACCTGTTTTAGTAAATTTAACATGGCGATTGTTGGGCGAGTTCAATGGACTTTATTCAGAAGGAGGAGTCGCGAATAAATCGATAAAAGAAAAGGTCACACAAGGTCAAACTATGGCATCTTAGTAAATAACTTTACACACGTTCCTACTTGGTGTTCACGTATTACGCATTAAATTAATCGGTTTGACCTTGTGACGATTAAATTATTTTGTGGGGCGTTGGACTTTCTCATTTTCTCCCACCAGCTGTGCGCGCACAGTCGACCTTGAATAACCCCCCATTAGTGATCCCTCCGGCAAAGGAGGCGCCTTTGTTACCCCTCTCCCGGACATGCATCGTTCGTCGCGTCTTACAAACAAAGCGGCAGCAAAGCAACAACGAGTGTAGGTTGATTAGTGCAGTTCGTTTCGGTTCGGTGGAATTCCTAAAATAGCGTTTAAATAATAGTTTTTTTCACCACCATGCGTTATTTGTGTCGACTGTGTTCGAGCACCGATAAGATTATTGACGTTTATCATTCACAATTAGAAAGTGGGAAACAGCTGCGTCGATACATTTGGTTAGCGAGCGGAATTGAAGTAAGTTGGCCGCGTAAGGTGCTTTCCTTGCCCTTTCCGATTTTCAAGTGCGACGAGTGGAGACTCGCGCGCGTGTTTTTGACCTTTAACGGCATCCAATTTCATGTTTTAATGTTTCATTCAATGTTGGACGTAAAATTGTGTGCGCGTTAATCGATGATAAAACCGAATTTTTAGTGTAGCGCTTTATTTGTCTTGACGTAAATTATTGTTAGCATAGTAACAATTTAGCCATCACGAGCCTCCAGATGCATAACCCGTCATCTCTTGTTCCTATTGACTTATTTTCAGTGAGCAAATTTATAATTAAAAATCGCTATAACGAATCGATTACCGTTTCATTTGTCAATATATAAACCGAATTTAATACCTGGATGTAAGTATGTTCTTTTACAATACGGAACATTTTATCAAAAACCTATTAATTTTACAAAGTTTTTTGAATTTCTGCAACTTTTTAAATTATGTTAAAGAGTTTGAATTTGGAAATTATCTATATTTTTTAGATCACTTTGAAATCTTTAAATGATTTTACACTTTATTAACGAACTCCTAGCGAGTTTATAATTTTGCGGTGTCTGTCCGTCCGTCCGTCCGTTAGCACGATAACTCATAAACGAATGGACCGATTACGATGAAATTTTGCAGGTGGATTCTTTATCAAATTTGTAGATCGGAGTTCGTGAATTGGCAATGTAGACCAAAAAATAAAGTAGGCCCTTTTGACATCTCCGTTAGTTATGAACCGAATTGCATGAAATTCAATATGCGCATAGCTTTAGCCATATAAAAAACAATTCCAAAAGTTGAGCCCAATCGATCAGTACTCACAGTGCTCTGCGCATCTCGACCATTTATAAACCGAATTGCAAACTTTCTTATTTATGAAGGTATTTAAATGAAGTTTGACGCATAGCCACTTGAAATAAAAGCAAATGTAGCGCCATTTTCCAAATTTGGTTTTGTGTAGGATGTGCAGTGCCAACTTTCTTATTTATGGAAACAATTATTTAATTGTTTCATTTTGAAATTTCATACGTATACACTTTAAATAAAAGCAAAACTAATCAGGTTTAAAATTTGGTTTTGCACATGCTATGGCCATACCCAGGAGCTCGTTTGCTATATTTGTTTAATTTATTTTGAAGTCATTTGGTAATGTCCATAAGTTTTTTCTTTATATTTGTTAATTTTTTTCATCAAAATGATTCCCAAATTTATAAACTTCAAATGTTCTTAACCTTAGGAAAATTACAAATCATATTTAGATGTATTTACCGAGGTTTTTACATTCTGTTTAAAACATTTTTGAGACTGAAAAAATCTTTGCAATCTTGATAAATTTTTATTTGATCGTTTTATTTGAATTTTTCATAAATCAGTCAGTTATACGCTGGACCCAAGATAAGGATGTATCTATCTTGGGATTTCAGAAACCATAGAAAATACGAATATGGTCAAATTAGGGAAATTAAAGAGTAATTATCATGCTGTAAAGAAAACCAGAAAATTTCGATTAATTCTGAAGATACAGCAGAAAAACCGAAATTTGCGGATTTGCTTTTTGTTTTTCCTGATGTTATTTGAACAGTTACAAAAAAATAGAAAACACTTTCTCACTGTCACTTTTTGAACTTTGACAAATTTTCAATACTTGCCTTTTGTTTGGGAGTAGCATTTTTAAGGCATTTTTGAAGAATTAAAAAAAAATATGCTATTGTTTGCGTTTCTACTTCTACCGTTTTGAACTACTTCTAGCGGAATGGTCCTAGAGTCCTGGAATTGTTTGTAGTAGGTAGCCTATACCTTGAAGGTGTGCCAGACGGTCATCAAATTTCGCTGTCTAAAAGGGGGCCCGTCCCACGAATTATTTCGTGAGGTGCTGTTTTTGAAAGTAAAACGTGCATAACATTTACATACGACAACCAATTGGTCTCAGATTTTGCATACGCATGCCTTTAGTGGTAGTAAGTTAAACTTTAGAAAATGGAGGGGGGGGGGGCATGTTCTACCTCGTGTTCTACCCTTCATGGTATTCTAATGAAATCATCGAAATAAATTGGTTTGTACAAACTATAACTTTCCCGTGCGACTCTTTTTCGAGATCAGTGAGCGACGGGGCCTGAGGGGGGAGAGGGGGGGGGGTTAAAATTAATTTTATCTCTCATTGTATTCTAATTAAAGGTCTCAACGAAAGGAACCGTTGCCGTTTGCCGTTCTTTCTGTCCTCTTATCAAAGTACGGGGGGGGGGGGGGAGTGGAACTAGTTTTATCCTTCATGGTACTCTAATGAAAGGTCTCAACCAAAGAAATTAATTTCTATCAACCATAGCCCTCCTTCTCGACATCTTATCGTGATCGGGTATATTTCCTTATACCTCAAAAACGGCGGAAGAGGGTACTCACAAAGGGCGATTGAGACGTCTGCAAGAAATATATCCATTGGTGATGTCAAAACAAAAGCTATTTCGGTTTAAAAAATGCGCTTTATCTGCACATGAGTTTTTATTTTATTTTACCTTTATTTTTGAGTGGGCGGGGTTTCAGCCAAGGCTGCTCTACCAACCCAACCCACTTTACATTTACAAATATCCATGCCCGAACCCAGATTCGAACCAGGAACCCTTAACACCACAGTCCAGCTTTAACTGAACTGCGCCACACGGGCCGGTACAATTTATAAAGGGTCTTTCAATATGAGTGATAGTTTTTCAAATAGAGATTTCTCGGTTTCTAATCCATATTTTTTTAATTTCTAGGTGTTACTATATTTAGTATAGTGTACAGACTCCCCTCGATCGGTTGGAAGTAATAAAAAAATATTACCAAAGTGGTAGCTCAGTTGTGGCTACTCGACGTTTACTCACTCGGGAATTGGGTCGCCGTCATCGGTACTCTGCGCAGGTTATAAGTCGCACTGTGAAAAAGTTTGAAAGTGAGTTAACTTTACAAGACAATAAGCTACCAAAAAGCCAACGAAACGTGCGAAGTGATGAGAACATTGCAGCTGCAGCGGCCAGTGTTGTCGATGAGCCAAATTTGTCGATAACACGAAATTGGAGTGATCGGATGCGTCAGTGTCAACGAGCCCGTGGTGGACATTTGAACAATATCTTATTCCACACATAACTGCATTTAGACCGGGAGATGGTGACACTTTTTGTGGTGTGATTTGCTACAAGTATGGCGACCATTCAAAACGAAAATGGTGCTAACTCTCTGGGAGTGGGGCCGTTATTGCGTGACGATTGTTTAAACATGTCGGAAAATTGAATGATTTTGAACAATTTGCTACACAAAATTCTTTGGATTTTCTGATAGTCGGTGACATGACAAAACAAATGACGGAAACGAAATGCCATACTTTTCCGGTGGGCCTTATAGCCCGCCATACTCATTTGAAAGTATCGATTGTTTGTATTTTTTTTGGGTGATTTGCTACAAGCTCATTTTTTTATGAGCATCAAGTCCTCAATCAGTCATTCACGAAAATCAACCTGCCATACCGCAGCGACGGGCCCGCATAGCCGCCATACCGGCACATGTCATTTTTGTTAATAATTTTGGACGATTTGCTACAGTATGGCACTTGGATTTTCCGAAAGTTCGTGCTCCACATTGACCCATGATATATGTGCCATACTCGTCTTGAAGGCTAAAGATGGCGCCATACTCGAAAATCTGTTTTCTTAAAACATCTTTGTGCTATAACTGGGACAAGCAAGAAACCTTGAAAACGACCTTCTCGCGAGCTTCAGAAAAATGATTTTATTATTAAAAATTGGTAACACAATCCATTCTAAAGAATAATTGTTCTAAATTGATTAACTTATCCCGACAAGATCGTACTCGCGTTTAACAATTACTCGTCATCGGTATCGGATTCCTCAACATCGTCATGGGTCTCTTCTGTTTCGTTCCCATTGCCCTCGACACTACTCAAATCGATTTGATTTTCATTCTCTTGGTCAATGCGATCCAGAATGATATATCCGACAGTAGTGGGCATGTCGTCGCCGTCGAACCAATTAAATTCATAATTATCTGTGTGCGTTAACTTCCATCTGTAATATTCAGGACTATAATAATATATAAAATATATAAAATTATGTTGATGGGTATTTCAGATGCACAGTGCCAACTTTCTTAATTATGAAAGCATCTAAATGAAATTTGATACCTATATGCACTTAGAGGTGCAAAATTTGGTCTTGAACATGCTATAGCCATACCCAGGAGCTCGTTTGCTATATTTGTTTAAACGTTTATTATTATTATTATTAGTGTTATTTTAATTTGTATAATGTTCAAATTTTCATCGTTTCTTAATTCGAAATAAATACAACTGCCCTGAAAATTTTATCAAAATTGATCAAAGTCACTGGGTGTTCAGATACTTATGGCGGGTAGTATAAACTTGATGGCAGCTACTACCTACTACCTGCGATCCATTGAATGCAATGCAGAACACAACGACCCCGACCGGGACCTCTTCAACTTGACTAAGAAGTTCGAGTGGGGCGGAGAATATTAAGCGACATAACATCTCGTGATAACACAAGATAGGCCCGGGATTCGTGTTTGAAACTTGATATTTACTTTTATTACACCTCAAACTGTCACGAAACATTGGTGCCATACTGTAGCAAATCGCCCAAATTTTCGGAAAATTCTTACATTTTTGAAAAAATATTATACATAATTGGCCCATGCCACAGGTATGGCGTATCGAACTTTCTATTTCTGACTATAAAAATAACTGGTGGAAAAATTTATAGGGTGTAGAAAATCGCCCAAAATTATTAACAAAAATGACATCTTTGTGCCGGTATGGCGGCTATGCGGGCCCGTCGCTGCGGTATGGCAGGTTGATTTTCGTGAATGACTGATTGAGGACTTGATGCTCATAAAAAAATGAGCTTGTAGCAAATCACCCAAAAAAAATACAAACAATCGACACTTTCAAATGAGTATGGCGGGCTATAAGGCCCACCGGAAAAGTATGGCATTTCGTTTCCGTCATTTGTTTTGTCACCGACTACCAGAAAATCCAAAGAATTTTGTGTAGCAAATTGTCCAAAATCATTCAATTTTCCGACATGTTTAAACAATCGTCACGCAATAACGGCCCCACTCCAGAGAGTTAGCACCATTTTCGTTTCGAGGAGTACTTAATTAAACCTTTGAATGGTCGCCATACTTGTAGCAAATCACACCACAAAAAGTGTCATCATCTCCCGGTCTAATTGTCCAAGCTTAAAAATAAAGCAAGAATTAACTTGATATGTCAAACCTTTGTTGTGTTATTCAAAATTAACATCCTATCATTCTTAATGAAAGACCCTTTACTTGTTTATTATGTATACAACGTATGCCACTAAAAAAAAACAAAAGTTGGAAACTGTAGCTTTCAACAAGATGGTGCACCACCCCCTAACCCTGCGAGAATACCTAGCGGAGAAGTTTTCCCTCGAGTTTTCCATTTTTCAGGAAGTGTACGATTGGGGCGTTGTGCGCGAATGCGTCATCCTGTTGAAACCAACAGTTTCCAACTTTTGTTATTTTTGTGATCAGATAACATTGGATATTCTTAAGATAACACGCTAGATTTCTCCGAAACGAAACGTTGTATAGAAAATCTCTCCGTCTTGTAGAACTTAGTTTCCTAGCTGAGCTATTAATAGCGTACTCTTATTTAAAATGATTACTGATTTTAATTGTTTCGAGAGCGTACAACTTTCAAAAGGGGAAAGTTTTAATTCTTATGGATCACGATAATTCACGATTAAATCTTGATTTTAATGAGTCTATTTGTAGCCCGTAATTAACTAATTTTTTTTCATGAATTCTTGCGCGCATTTGTCGCTTGTAATTACTTTTGAACGTTTTTTCAAAATACATAACAACTCTGTGTCTTTTTGGTAGAAATATTTCACTGTATATAGACTCCGAAATTCACATAATTCTCACGGTCAACAAGGTAACGCCAACGACTCGGCTTATTTAAAACGTAATCTTGGCCCCCAAAATCGAATGCTCGAAAAAATCGCACCTTGGACCTCACTTTATGTACGATGATCCCAATCCGAGTTCCTTCCGATTTCCGAATAACTCCTATTTATCTTTTCTAGTTCATTGACGCCCCTAAATGGCACTCAGAGCGAGTATAACGATGGGCATTCCTTAAAATTGCCAACATTCCAACGTCATAAAAATATTAAAAAAATAAATCCAATATTATCAATAACGTCAATAATTTTATATTTCAAGGTAACCAAGGATAAACAACATAGTGTAGTGAGGTAAACTTATTATTCGAGATCTATCACGAATAAATAGTGTCAAAAAATAAATAACGCGTTCGAAATATCAACTTGGATGTAAATTTATTACCGTAACAGGAACTCTTATCTCTGTACATATACCTAAACCACATTGAAAATCTTGAACTTGTTATCTACATTAAACATACATCCTTCGGAAGTGGTACTTTACATGATAGCGAAATCAAACAAATGTCCGCTGGATGCTATAGTTATTGTGAAACAAGATCAACAGTATTGAAGTGGGGATGACTAATTCACGCTTAATACATACTTAAAGTCATTAAAGATGTATGAACTTACCAGAGAGGACTGATTTTGCTTGCAAAATGCCGTTTTCTATGAATTAGAAAGAGAATAAAAGAAGAATTGGTTTGTCTACGTGAAAGTTCTAAGTCAATAGTCTTCGGCAAAACGCTTGTCCTTGATGTACAGAAACTAAACTCTGCTCAATTGGAAGTAGTAGGGTTTAAATACTTTTTATGCTCGTTTGTACCGACAAATTTAAGCGGAGCTTAGCTTAAGAGTAGCTTAAACTCCATGGCAACCATTGTCTCAATAATCGTTGTCATGGATTTTAAGCTAAGCTGTAAGCTCCACTTAAATTTGTCGGTGCAAACCGCCATTAATCATTTATTATTGGTTTTCGGTAAATAATAATAATAATAGTCGTTTATTGAGTTGCCGTTTACAAGTTTATAAAAGTATCTAAAAAATAATTTATGTGACAACCCAAAAGGGCGAAGTTCAGATTGGTACGGCATCCATACCATCTGTTCTGGTGAGGGTAACGAATGTAGTTTTGAAAAATCTTGCCCTAAAAATGGTCAGAATTTCAGAATTCGCCTCAGAAAAAAGTCCCTGGTTCAGATTACTATCCTTTTATTCAACGAACTACAATAAGTACTTCATTTGAGTGCAGACTCCTACTGCGTTATTTTCCTTATCAGCATGCCTTGCACTTATTTAAGTCATTAATCCCTTGTTTATAGTCACGTATTTAGCACCTTATCGTGATAACGACCTGCGATAAGTATCATTATCACATTACGCTTTTACATAATTTTATTTTACACAAAAATTTCTAGGGTAGAAGCTAATCATTTAATCGCGTTTTATTAACAATGGTTCATTAGAAAACACGTCAATATTTTATATGTGTACCCTCGTGTGTACCTGTATTACCTCGTGTATTACTTTTCAAAGGTTTTTTGATGGGTTTCCATTGCAAATTCAAACTCAAAATTACTACGTTTTGAATATATTAATTAAATAATCAAGTGCTGCAAGAGTTACAATTTACATGGCTCTTTATAAGACTATTTAAAATTAAATAAATATTAAATACAGTCGCAGTAGGCGAGCTTCCAAAATATAAAACAAAATCATTAGCGGAAAAATAATTCCATTTTGCTTAAAAAATAAATAAAGGTACAAATTATCGAAATTAATAGATAAGTAACGGCAGTCGCTGGCACGCTGCTCTGTCGGCGGGCCGACAGCAAGAAACGGCTGAATGGACAAACGGATTCGAGCGCCACCAAGCGAACGGTCTCACTCCTGGTCGAGGTCGGTGGTAACAACGGTCTGACGGGTCGCATCGGTGTCCTCGGGTAAACGCAACCGGAAAACTAAAACAAAATTACGGCAAACTCCTGAGAAGCAAATGCAGGAAAGCGGACAATATCACCCCTTACAATTAGTGAAATAGAAAGTAGGTAATTAAAAGCTTACCCCGAAATTAACGAAGCGGTAGCAAAAGTTCGTTAAAAGTCAATTCCAATAAATACAGTGCGATAACTTAATGCAAAAGCAAGATTGAAACGGTACGGGTGCAAAGAAATGTAACTGGCGAAAGTACAGAAGCCAAAAACATTAAAATACGGTTAAAATATCAAAAAGCAAGAAAAACAAATATAATTTGCAAAAGTGAAAAAGCCGAAGATGCCCACTGCAGAAAGAGACGTAGGAAATTCCAAATCGGTCGGCGTGTCGTTGCGATAAAGCTCGAAAGTTAAAACTTCTTTAATTAATTGTGCGACCTGTTGCTGTCCTAAAAATCTGCAATTTATATCAAAATTCAAATTAATTAAAGTGCTTCGTTACATATTTTATACAAGTAAGTTCACGACAGTAAACGCTTACACATCAGTTCTAACAATGGATAGGCTTTTTGTACGCGCGAAAATATATTAGCGCCCTAATTCGATTGTCGTTGCCCGTATTCGAGTGGTTTTCATACAACTAGTTTACCCTGAGATTCACATACTCACGACTACAGTGCCCTCTATCCGTGACCACCCATTTTGCATTAAAACCATAGGGTTAATAGCAGTCCATGACCCATGTACTCTATGATCTAAGCATACCCCTTTCCTCATTTAAAATGAATTGCGCGCCAAGGCAAAATCTTTTTGATAGTCTTTTTTAATCAATATGAATGATCGATTCAAAAGTACGATTTCCCATGTAAATAAAAATTCCAAAGGTGACTCGACAGCAACACATTTTTGATCGCATAGTGCAACGGTCGCGTATGGTTTGAACCGAGCTTTGAACTTACCTGCAGTGTATCGTCTCGCGAATTATACGCCCTAGCCCTAATCCAAACAAACCCTTTTTCTTGATATCATTTATCATTTAAATTAATATACATTTAGTAACGCGTTTAGCGCAAATGAAAGTAAAATGGTTAAAAAGTCATAAAGAAAACTAATAAAGAAGCTTTGACACGAGTGGTATGTAGGAAATTACAAAAAAAATGTGACCGCATAGCAATATGCCTACATAGATTACTCATCTTTAGAGTATAAGTCCCTAACTGTATGTTTCTTTACAGATACTGTGGAATGATCCGATTTCCAGAATGGTGTGCCATCGTTGCTGTGAAATTGCAGTTAAATTGCATAAATATCGGAGTAACGCAGTTGCAAACGATAAGTTGCTCAAGGTCTGTAAATATCATTATTGTAATCCTTGTTGCTGATTATTAGCGTTACGTTCACAGGAAAAATATGGTCAGCCATATACGGCCCCGATCACAGATAAAGATGAGCTTCTGTCTGCCGCATCTAGAATTTTTAATCTATCTGATATCGGGACCATGAAAGATGACGCCGATCCCTTAGAATTACTAAACACATACATAAGTAACAAATCTGCAAGAAACGGTAAAGGCACCAAAGTAAACGTGGAAAACGTTAGCAAGGTTAAAGAGAGCGTTACTATAAAACCTTCAACATTATCTCCGCCGAATCAGACGCATGTAAATGCTTTAGATAATTTTAAGGACAAAACCACATCCGCGATAGAAAACGATAAAGCGGTAGTGCCTTTAAATAATGCCATAAAATATATACCAAAACCACATTCAGTTGTAAAATGTGATATTCCCAAGGCTATTCGGTCTCGTAGTATTACGCCTAATGCGGATACTGAAGTACATAAATCGAATACGATAAATTCTCATGACGACAAGGGTACTCCGAGATTATCACAATCTGAGATACATACTTACGCACACCCTTCAGTTAAGCAATTATTTAAGGAATATCAATCCATCAAACTCCCCAAAGAAGTATTTTCTTCAGATGTATCTCCTAGGATTTCTATAGATCCTACAGAAGTTAGTGATTGGTACACACAACAGCTTCAGAACCTAAAAGATAAACTAAAAACCATTTCGAGTAGTAATAGCAATCCTCTTAGCAGTTCTGATGATGAAGACGTTTCGAGACCTCGTTTGCGTAAACGTAAACATCAACGCATTATTGATTGCAGTGATTCTGAGGGCGATGATGAATGGCTACCATTCAAAATTCAAGCACAAGATGTCAAAAGTACAAAACCAACTCGGTTAGTAATAAGTAATTCTAATGCAACGGCTCGTAGCCCAGAAACTTCTCCTCAAATACCTAACTGTAGTAATGTTACTAGTGATTCTAACTACACAGTAGTAAATAGGTCTAATCCACCCAAACAACCCGGAAGTGCTGCCCTTAAATTAAAGATTATGAAACACCTACCACCACGAAAGCCTACCAATACGGAATCTAAGGAGTTTCTCGCCTCTGAACCAAACAGTCGAGTTTTGCAATCATTATTAACATCAAACGATCAAACGCTCGCCAATTTATATACAGATTTCAGCAAGTACGGAATTAACATTGAGAATTCAGAACCGCCTATTCATTATGAGAATGAGGGTGAATCTACAAGTTCTTTGACAGATATGGTCTTAGAAGCAATCGTAGGGCAGAAGCCTGAAGCAATAAAGCCCGTTGAGGCAACAGTAACTGTAAATAAAGTGAATGACGATATTATATGCATATCTGATGATGAGAATGACGCTGTAGATCAAAAGAAAGCAAATTCTGCCAGTTTTATAAATTCAAATGAGGAAAAAATGATACATTCGCTATTAAAAAAACATTTAAATCACAGACTAGCCAAGGAGAGTCAAACTTTTCATCCGAATGATTCCATAATACATCGTACTAAAACCAATTTAATAGCGTTACCAAACATGGTAGGTGAATTGAGGAGATATAAAATGCCTATAGATTTAAAGCATTCCGTGGGCAACGTGGCTCATTTCGAAAATAATTTAAATCATAATCCTCGGCCAACATTGGACAAGTGGTCCATAGAGGAGTGTACGAATATTTCCCTTGTTAAGATTCCATCATGTACAACTCAAACTGCTAATTTACTAAATAATGGAGTAGCAACAAATGCAAGAAACAGCAAACCACTAGGTTCATCATTGTGGAATCAAATGTTCGTTGATCGTATTACAAATGCTATCAAGAATAAATGTAATGATATTTCATCAAATTTAGGGAAGTCGAATCAAGTTACACCAAATTTAGTTAAATCGAATCAGCAAGTTACAGCAAATACAGGTCAACCGAACCATATTACTTCCAACCTGATCACGAATGCCATCCGTGATAAAAATGTTACCTCAGTTATTTCTCCATGTGTTGACAATGATGTAAACAGACAGAAACCTATTATTCTAAATGGTTCCAACAGTTTATCTTTACACTCCCTCCTCTATTCGGAAAAAACTAACGTTGACCGATCTCCAGACCCTGCTGCTAGGAGTAATAGTACAATTTCACCTTTATTACAAAATTATTTGCAAGCAAATACAGTGCCGAGTAATTGTCTTACACCTCCTAGGGAGAATTCTGAAAACTTGACAGCTACAATAATTCAACCTCCAAAAGACGTACCACAAGGTGATATGACTTCTAAAATAAGAGTTAAAAATATGTCAGAACTTTTATAAAACAGCTTAGTATTGTGAACTTTATAAGACTTAAGTATTTTATAATTATTTATAATTTGTTATATTGTTTTTTGCTGTATATTGAAGAAAATTTGTAAGTGAAAATTCCTTCTATTCCTAAAATAATTCTAAAGTAATAATTTTTTTATTAAATAAAATAATAAAGCAGCTTATATTTTATTAAACATTATTTAATTACATTTCAGCAAGGACTTTTCTGGATTCACAAGATTTATATAAAGTTGAATAAGTAAGTTTTTTTTTAATGAATTGCAGAAAATATGTGTTTTGTTCAGTACCAACGAAGTAGAATCAATCCCCCCCCCCCCCCCCATTTGCTTGATTTCATAGTATAAAAATATTTGTACAACAATTCGTTGCAAGTAAGACTAAACAAACAATTCAAAATTCCTATAGCCAGCTGAAGTGAAAGTGACATTGCCTATGCAGGGATCGCGTTTGGTGACGGAATTTACTTCCACTATAAAAAGTCAGTTGCAGTAGTAACGGGTGGTCACTTGGTAGTTTTGAAAAAAAAATTTTGAATTTGTTTTTTGTTCAACATAGGGAAATTGCACGTATACCGCTTCATAGTAAACATGAAGGAAAGTATGTCGGGAGATAACTCGCGTCTTTACAAGTGTGCCGTTTCAGATTTTCCAGTGAGCCGAAATTTAAATAGTCAACGCAAACATAGTAATAGTCGACAGTAAGCGCGAAAACTAGACGCAATTTTTTAAAAGTCCGACCGTGTCACTTTGCGTGGTGGCGCTTTTGAATCGCGCCGTGTGAAGGGGTCGCACTACAAGCAGAGCGCATTTGTGTGACGGAAATCCGCTACTAAACGTGTCGCTCCGTTTGAAGGCGTCCATATAATGCTACCAGCGGCGCCACTCTGCAGCACTTCAAAAACTAGTGAGAAGGGTTTCAGATTAGGTATGTACATGTTGATTTAGCAAAATGTGAGTCCTGTGACCAACGCTCAATTAACGTGCAGGTTATCTGTAGACAGTCAAAGTCAGTTTTGCCCATAACCCAAAACAACGTTTTTTCACATAACTTGTACGTTAAGTTTGACGTTTCTGATATATCACAAGGCTGATTGTAGTATTACTATCTAGGTATAATAATTTTGGATTAGTTACTGGCAATCTGTACAATTCAGGTATTCTATACATTCATAGGAAATGTGTATAATTATTGAGGGAGAGAAAAATAGATTTTTATACAGCCCTGGCAGAAGTAGTTTCCCTTCCCCTAAGTTTTAAAAGAAAATGCACCCCAAATTCATCAATGAATATTTTCTAAACAGACTCGGAATTGCATAGAATATGTACCTGAATTACACAGATTGTCGCCAACTACGAGTAAAAATTAAAGGAGAGAACTTTGCATTAAAAGGAATCGAGACGGAAATGGACAAAAAGGAAGTTATAAAAGTGCGAGAATATTATCTTTACGCACTTTAATTACTTTGATATGACAGACAAGAATATAAGCAAACACACTCTTTATTTGTAATGCAAGTACAAGACTAAAACCGACATCGTTATCTCAAAGCAAAAGGTACATCTTAACCACAGAACAAGTGATCTTAACTACTTTCATTATATACAGGATGCTCTACAAGTAAACATTGGATTACAATACTTATAATACCACCTCTTAATACAATGTTTAATTTAAATTAAATTGTTCAATACATAAACGATGTTTGTCACTTGGCAAACCTTTGGTCAAAACATCAGCTATCATTTTATCAGTTGGTACATAATCTACTTTGACAATGCCTTTATTTATAATTTCGCGTATGTAATGATACTTAGTATCAATATGTTTAGTTCGACTATGATAGACAGGGTTCTTGATAAGCTTTTGAGCACTCTGACTATCATTGTAAATAATGAAAGGTTTTTCAACAGTTAAAATCTCACCAATAAGACCCTTAATAAAAATAGCTTCTTTTACTGCTTCAGTCATTGCTATGTATTCTGCTTCAGTACTTGAGAGAGCTACACAACTTTGTTCTATTCTTTCTTTCTTTATACTTTACGCCTATCTGGGCCCATAACCTATTATCTTTACGCACTTTAATTACTTTGATATGACAGACAAGAATATAAGCAAACACACTCTTTATTTGTAATGCAAGTACAAGACTAAAACCGACATCGTTATCTCAAAGCAAAAGGTACATCTTAACCACAGAACAAGTGATCTTAACTACTTTCATTATATACAGGATGCTCTACAAGTAAACATTGGATTACAATACTTATAATAGAGAAGAGTGGGGAGGAACGCGTCATTATTGGCAGTGGTGTAATAAAACAAAACTGACATCGTCTCTTCGGTTTTGCGCAATGAATAAAGAATACCAGGAAGGAGAAAATCAACAATTTACGTGAGACCGCGATGGCTTTTGAAAATGGCGGACAGTAGTTTCCTGTTCCAGTGGCGTACCTACCTTACAGTTGTAGGATACAATTATTATAAAGAATTTTACACGAAAACAATCTAAACCCCCATGTGTCTACTCCGCCTATGACTTGTTTAACTAACCTCAAACTACATTTCGATAAAAAAATTGTAAATTTACATGTACTATATTAAAATAATATTGGTATCAATACTTACACATGAAATGTGATTCCCAAACTTTTATTTTTTTTCGTTTTGGAGCAACTACATGCACAACAACTAACCATTATTTTATGTCACTGCAAAAGTAACAACAAAAATGAGTCATAAGTGGCTTTTGCAAATGGCCGACTTCCGTCCCACTGTTGTATACAACCTGAGTAATGCTCCTTCTGGTATTCTTTATTCATTGGTTTTGCTACGTTTCCACGCTTCCGTTCAAAGCGGCATTCAACGGGCACGATCACGAGCATGTAAATGGGTTGCTCGCCTCTGCTTGCCTGCTTTTGCTTGTGCTCGTCACTGATCCGGACTAGTGTCGGTTTTTCGACAAAGATCAAAGGGTGAATCTGTTTGCGCTCGTGTACCTGTTTACATGCGTGGGCGGGCTTGGTGCAATTTCTATAAATTTTTATCATCCACCACCTTCTCCGAGCTCTTCGTCTCTTTTCAATTCGTTGTTGTTGTTTTTTCCAATAAAAAGTAGGTATGTGAAACCGAACGGAACAGCTGCAATAACATCTACGTCCGCCATGTTTGGTTGTGAGCTTGTTCTGAATTGTGCTCAGATGCGTGTAAACCATATATATAAGGTACACCGGGGGGAAGTGGAGCCGCGATTTTCAATAGTTCAAGTTTAATCTTTCACAAAATCGTTATTTTCTCACCAATTGCTGCGAAATTTTAAACGTACATTGTCTCATATGTTCACTGCACATGTAAATAAATTTGTGACGATATGCTGACAACATTTTGTGTTATAAAAAATTATGCCCAAAAAACGCAATGGGTTACACTTTCCCCGACCTTCGGGGTAAGTGTAAACCATGTGGATATTTTAGCTAAAAACGCGTATTAAAGTATGTGGGGTAAGTGGAATGAAAAGTCAACGTTAAATTATCTAGAAAAAAATTTTACTGTTTTGATTTTTAATTCACATTGAGACTATCAAAAGA
This sequence comes from Photinus pyralis, assembly GCF_008802855.1. Taxonomy (NCBI): domain Eukaryota; kingdom Metazoa; phylum Arthropoda; class Insecta; order Coleoptera; family Lampyridae; genus Photinus; species Photinus pyralis. Next base: position 27,371,951 of record NW_022170249.1, read on the forward strand.
TACATTGAAGGTAAACTTTCCCCTCTTAAGTATTGGTTTGGGTAAAATCATTATGACTTGGTCCAGAGAAAACACAGAAGTATCTGCGACCACATTAAATTATGGTCTCTTTTAAATCTTGAAAAAAAATCGTTTCCTGGAATGCCATTTCGGAAAGGTGTCTTGATGTTGTTAGCATTAATGTAACGACCGATGGTTTCCAAAACTTCTTTTTTCGACAAACCAAATCCCCATTTCTCCATTATCTTGATTCCTGACGCGATTTTTTCTTCAACATCATGAGGAAGCGCAGGTGCTCTACCCAAAGAACTACTCTTCACGCCACGCAAACCTTTCACACGTTTATAAATGGTTGCTTTGGGTATTTTATAGGTTTTTGCCGCTCTATACATAGTAAGTTCTCCGTTTTTAACCGCCTGTACTGCCGATTCAAGATCCTCCTTGGTGTATTCAGGTGGTTTGGTCTTCCGGATATACGTTCGTGGCATTTTCTTGAAAAATATGGGCATAATTAGAGATAAGAAAACCAAGGAATCAAGAGAAAGATAATGAAGAGTTAAGTGGAACCTACAGGGGGGAAGTGTCACCCTTAGTAGGTGCCATTTACCCCAAGAGGGATTTTTCCGGGGGTAAGTGTAACCCACACGGTTGAACATACAGAAACGTTTAGACCAGCAAAATATCACACAACAGCTGTACCTTAAATCTATATTTGCGATACTCACCAACAACCCACAGAAAAAAGCAATAAGTAATCGTTTTATTTCCAGTTAAATGCACAATCGCTGCACTGCACTTACGACCAAAACAAACACGTTGAAGGTTATTTCACGCTGGCGGGAAAGCCGTATGAGATATGGGTAGTATTGTGATCTGTAGCGCAAGTGCACATTACATTGAAGTGATTCACCGGCAGATGGCACTGTGAATGGTATATTTTAAAATAATTATCGCGATGGGTTCCACTTGCCCCAAATTGACACTTTCCCCGGTGTACCTTACTTCTCTTATAATATATATGGTGTAAACAGCTTGCTTTGTACGCGGTGATTCGCCGCTTACCGAGATGCTTGCCGCGTGTGGAAACCAATGAATAAAGAATACCAGGAAGGAGCATATCGACAATATACGTGCGACCGCGATGGCTTTTGCAAATGGCGGACAGTAGTTTCCTGTTCCAGTGGCGTACCTACCTTACAGTTGTAGAAGGATACAATTATAAAGAATGTTAACGAAAACAATCTAAACCCCCATGTGTCTACTCCGCCTATGACTTTTGTTTAACTAACCTCAAACTACATTCCGATAAAAAATTTGTAAATTTACATGTACTATGTAAAAATAATATTGGTATCAATACTTACACATGAAATGTAATTCCCAAAATTTTATTTTTTTCTGTTTTGGAGCAACCACAAGCACAACAACTAACCATTCTTTTTATGTCACTGCAACACCCACAACAACAATGACTCATAAGTGGCTTTTGCAAATGGCCGACTTCCGTCGCACTCTCTCTCGTATACAACTTGATTGATGCTCCTTCCTGGTATTCTTTATTCATTGGTGGAAACAAATGTAGCATGTTTTATGATAAGCAAGTCGACATAACTGACAAGCGCAAAGGAAGTGATATGATGACGACTTCCGTCGCGTGTTATGCTGTTTCCCACCACCGTTACATCCTCTCTTATTTTTTACTCGTAGGTCGGTAACATTATTATATTTATGTCTTACTAACCTATCATAGTACATTTTATATGTGTGATACGCGGGCATAAAGTATCACTTTATGCCCTAGGGCATTAAGTATCACCATAGTAACTCATTTATACTTAATGGCAAAACAAACAAATATTTGTAGATCATTGAAAATTAGAAACGTCAATTATTAATTGTCAATACCTACTAAATCACAAGATTGGCCTTATTTCGTATAGTTTCTGGAACTGCTTCCTCATTCACGATGAATTGAATTATTTAAAAAAATTACGTTTGACGTTTGGATGGTTTCAATCACATTAAGAAATTCGAAGCACACATACTTGATCAAACATAATGAATTATTTTGTAAACGAATTTTGACGAAGAAAACTATTTGTAAAACATAAAATTGTGTATGTACCACGGGCATAATCTGATGTTTATACTCTCGGGCGACTAAAAAGCTCTCGGACCATAGGCCCTCGAGCTTTTTAACTCGTCGCCCTCGAGAATATAAACATCACTATTATGCCCTTAATACATAAATAACTATTATGTAAACACAAAAACATATGGCAGGTGTCGCAGCCTAAATGTAGACAACCCAACATATCGAGAAGCATTTCCAAGTAAAAAGCGATATTGTAACGTTATTTATAAATTCGGGTTCGATTTATATCAATATTTATTAAACAAGACAACACTATAAAAACCGTACAATTTATATCGATTATTTATATCACACACTTCGAAATTTATATCAGATTTTCGCGCTCTATGTTTCGTCCGTACTCGATCTCGTTCGATAGTAGACTGCCGCGATGTTCGGTCCGCAACCATTTATACACGCAAGCAATGTCCAGTACATTCTCGAATAATCGCGCGCGTAGAAAATTCCAGAGCGCCAAAGGCGACGTCATGTCTGGAGCATTTCCGTTACAATATCAATAATAGGATCAATACGTACACCCATAGCTCGACCTATAGACTTTAGTGTAATTAGTCCATGGTACACCAAAGTGCAAGCTGATGGTTGATAAACCACGATTAAATAAACTTGGGCAGAGGAGTGATTACATTAAGCGGAAGCGAGGGAAAGGAACACCGAAACCAGAAACTAACCTAAAGAAATTAAGGAAATCAAATCACCGACAAAACCAACAGCAATAACATTAACTGACCTAATAAAACAAGAAACGAGTGAAATTAACAAAGCAGTTGAAGTGTTGATGAGCATGAAGCAAAACAAATGGACAGAAAAATACAAAAGTTCATTAAAGAAATCAAATAAAAAGAAGAAAAGTGGCAGAAATAAAATGAAGGAAGCAAACATAATACGTTAGATCATATACATGACCGTATGTAAAGAAAAATTGAGTGATAGAGAGGATCAAGGCAAGCACTTTTTCCAAATAAATCGAGGGTCTAACGTGTTTCGTTTGGGAGCCACCCACAAAGGAGTGGTGAAATTTGGATTTCCTCTATGCCATCATTTAGTACAGTCACAGATGAACTTAATCTGTGGTATAGTGGTTTCAGGATTTCTGGTTTGACTGTTATTTAATAATTATCCCCACTAAATATACCGTACATTCAGTTTTACTATACGTCGGCAAGATAAAGAGGAGCGCGGCCAGGGCCGTATAACCAGATTGTTTACTGAGAGCGGGCGGACGAAATATTAATAATTTGCCGTGTCCCGTGCAAATATAGGTACCACCCAGGAACACAGTGAAGAAATTCGTTTTTCTTGGAGAGTACATGTACTTACAGTTCACATAATTTGGTAGTACCTACATATAACGTTTCTCTGATATAATTAAAAAAAAACGCACATTTTCCAAAGCTTTTCAGCAATTTTAAGTAGCATGCGAGAGAGAGAGAAACATGTGTATTGTTCCGTGTGAAAGACAAGGACGCAGCGTATCAGCTCATCGTGGTGTACACATCAATGTAAGAGAGTGCGCACGCGCTATCTTCATGTGATAGAAGCAGACATAAATATTATTACTTTAATTTTAACTCTTGACTAGGCAACACACATTTACATCCGAAACAAAAATATAATATGCTCTGTATATAACCAACGACCGTTTTGCGCAGATGCCGAATACTAGGGGATTTTCGTAAGGAAGCTAGGAGAGAATGTGAAGAAGATGGCGACGAGGCCGACGGAAGACACACGCTTTCCCGGTTGTTTATTATTCTTGATTATTTTTGGTGGTGGTGTTTTGAAGATGTATTTACAGGTAGTAACCATTTTATTCTTTCTTGTACTACATATTTAATCATTGAATTTCTTGCCACAATGTGATATTTAGATTTTGCTGATTTTGCATAAACTACGATATCTGAATCATGGCGTACTCCATGCATTTGTTTCGTGTACCGTTAGATGAATCATGTTTGTGTAATACTGTACAGATGATTATGCCATTATTTTGTTTAATTAAGTAATTTACTTCTGTTATTCATGAGGAGTTGATTATCGGTGTGATGTTGCTCTGTTCGATTGACCCGTAACAATTCCGTGAGGGAAGCACCTAATACAGTTTGATTGTTCGCTGTATCTGTTACTTTCTGTTTCGTGGCTCGCTACAGTTCTTGTGCGTTAGCTATACGAAGGGGGGCTCTTGTATTTGATGTTTCGATGTTTGTGTGTGCGAGTGGGTATTTCTGTCTCCGTGGAGTAGGTACCTAATGCAGTTAGATTTTTCGCTGTATCTGTTGCCTACTCGTCTCGTGCGGATTGTAGTTCTTAACATCTTAGCAATACGAGTGGGGGCCCTCTCATTTACATTTCCTCTATTTAAAATATGTTCTGTTTGAGCAATAATCGATTTTCACATGAATACTTGCTATTTGGCCAATGGCATTCTCACATGTACTTTTCGTGTTAAATTAAATTATGTTAACGGAAGGCTGGAGTAGAGCCATACCATTTACATGTTTCCTATGTACATGCAATTTGTTTATTTGACGAGTTGTGTTATCTCTATTGATCGTACAGGTATCTTGATGTGTTTTTGTACTGAATTGATTTATCATGTTTTCCACTGCATTTATGATGTCTTGTGTATTTTGTTTTTATGAACTTGTTTAATTGCATTTGATTTGATTATCTGATTTTTATGATACCATTTGAGATGTTTTATTTATGTGTATTTTCTCTTGCATTTTATTGCTGTAGGTGATTTATTTCATGTATTTGTGTGGCCTGTGCCAGGGTTTTAGTCCCGTAGAAGGTTTCCCTGGCATGGTCTTGTGTGTGCGTTAATATATTTATTTGATCTTGTCATTTCTTACGCACAAAAGTTCTGTCTTTTATTTAATTCCCTTCCCGATTATGTCTCACGTCCCAACACATAAAAGAACCGATTACACAACGTAGGAGTCCATTCGTACCATCCCATATCGAGCCGACTGTCATCCAAATTCAAAAGTACCGCGAGACTACCATCGTTTCGACTTGAAAGGTAGGTGGCTCTGCTTGTAGTTTTTGCCAGAGTTGCCAACCGTAAGTATAGGGTAAGTCAACGTTTTCCGTGTCGGCTTGATAGACCCCCCTAGGAACATTACAGACTTAATTTTTTAGCCAACCCATTTGCAATATTAGGATTGGAAAAAATGTATTTCACTCGGTAAAAGGTTGATCTTATGTAAGATCTTGTACCACTTAAAATAGTTGAAGTTTTCTATTTGTTCTTTTGTTAACTGTTTTCAATAATTTACATTTAATAATAGTTGACATAAAATTCTAAATAGACCTATTTGATGAGGTCAATCAAATGCAATTTAATTAGGTGAAACTGTAAGTATGTACAGAAAAAATGACTACTAACGTCAAATTGTCCAATTTTAATAATTGACTCCCGCTCTTGCCCCCCTCTGGCTACGGCTCTGAAGGCGGTATTACCGACGTGAAGCATAAACAATAACAATGTAGGTGAAAGTGAGGTAGTAATCGTGTTCTAGTTCTAGGATTTTTACCTTTAGCGCTCAGGATGTAAACAAATAATGAAAAGTAACCAAATAAGTACATTACCTTTTATTAGGGAATCCAAAGCCCTTGAGTATTACACATAAATTTCTTGGAATTTAAAATTATATTTTATTAAAAACTGGAAAGAACATGGTATATTATAATTAGGTACATTTTAACATAATATGTACAAAAAATTAAGGTAGGTACCCAAAGATTTTTGTTGATGCTTAAGTTGCCCACTTTCATTATCACTTTCCGTCTTAACTGTAAAAAAAGAGGCCATACTTCATCAATTTACATCTACTCTCGCGGACGCTGTTTCAATAATTATTTCGGTGTGTTGCCGGGACGTCGACAGATGGCGGCGAAAGGGGCAAGATGTCCCGTGTCCCCACGGCCGGAGGGCCTCGTACTACAACATCGTTGTACTTCCGATACCGATGATTGATATCTAGTTGTCTAACTGTCTAAGGTGAAACTATGACAGGGGTTGTATAATTTAAAAATGTGCATTAAATATACAGGGTGAACATTTTGTCTGGAACGCCGAGCAGCTCTTTATGGTATCCAAAATTCTAAAAAGTTTGCTACTGATCTACGTATGTACCTACATACCACCGTAAGTCGGACGTGCGGTGGTATTTACACCTCGACAGTGCTATCAGCAGCACCTCGCGCAAAACCGCCTTTCGGTAGCACTCATGAAGCGCTTGGTATGGTTAAGGCGGGAATACTGTAGCAAGATTTCTCGCGCTCTCATAAATAAGTCTGATACCACTATCGAGTTGTACCGAGGCGCGTGGCCAGTGGTGATCATCGGTTGTGGGTTCGAATCCCGCTGCCGACTGTTCTATCTGGGGTTTTCCTCAGAATTCGCATAATGATAGCAGTATCATTCAATGGCATTATGTTGAAATCTACGAGGCGAATGCTGGAGCAATACTCTCCCCCTCAGCACCTTAACTCCGTCCCTTCTGTTCCCATCCTTATAACTTTACCTATCCTTACATTCCCGTTCTCTGGCTGAAGAGGCTCTGGCAAGCCTGAGCAGCCCGCCTCCGGCGTCCCTGTCGCATTGTTTAAATACTTTATTACAATGCCTGTAGTCAGAGATGTCGGAGGAATGAAACACTATGACGTCGTAATCGAGTTGTACATGCCACTATAATTCGGTTGTACGGTGAGACTTACACCTCGGAAGGTCACTAGAAAGGCTTAATTTGAACGGATGCGACGAAATTAAAAAGAAATGTACGTTTATCCTGATATGGGTTTGATGCTAATTCGTAACTTTTCCTTAAAGGCCCTTTCAAAATTACATGTGTGGTTTTACTTTGAGTGAAGGATTTTACTAAAATTTATAATGACATTGTGCAAATTACTCTACACAGGGCAATCTATGTGCCGACAGTGCAATACGAACGTAACAACTGTTCACTTTATAGCAGATGACTGCGAATAATTCAACTTTGCAGTTTTCATTTTTAGTTAGTGGCTAGTTTGGTAAAATAACCCGCAGAGGTCGGTTGCGACACTTTCAACTAATCTTGCGAGCAAAGAATGCTACGGTTTGCCTGGAGCTACATATTTCAGCTGTGAAAGTGTGAATGCATTGATTTTCGCCGGGCTAGCTATTGCTCTTATACGTACAGCTAGCATGGAATAAGAATTATAAGAAGTACAACGCTTATGGATTTTTACCACATTTCCATAAAAATAAAAGTAAATGCATTATTGTGGCCACTTTTTCCGCTTGTCTGTCCGTCCATAAGCTCCCTTCGGCCGTTCGGTCGCTACTAGGTCTTTATATTACGAGCTATGGTTCTTCTGTTTTCGCTTTGTTCGTTATGGTATCGAGCGTGACTTTAGTGGTGCCAAAAAATTTTTGAAAATGGAGGGGGGGGAGTGAATACACGTTCTACCCTTCATGGTATTCTAATGAAAGATCTCACCGAAATGAATTGGTTTGCACAAACTGCAACTTTCCAGCGCGACTCCTTTTCTAGATAAGTAGGGATATTGACATCAACTTCCTTATTTTAAATGGACACCATATTGGATTTTTACGTCACTCGATAGAGAAAAAAATTATAAAACCAGTGATACTGAACACTTAGTATTTCATTTGAGAATCAAACTTGCATTTTTGCCTCGTACTTTACAATGTATTTCTAATGGAACTAATTCCATGGCTGATTATATGATTGAAACCAAATTGGTTCGTTTATTGTCTCGCATAGTCACGATCGACACGGCCATGGAATTATTGCCATAAGAAATACATTGCAAACTTCGAGGCAAAAATGTAAGGTTGATTTCCAAATGAAATGCTAAGTGTTTAGTATCACTGGTTTTGTAATTTTTTTCTGTATCGAGTCACGTAAAAATCCAATATGGCATCCATTTAAAATAAGGAAGTTGATGTCAATATCTCGAACACCGATATTAAAAAAATTTTTTTCGACGTTCATTGAATTTATCCTTATCCCATCCAATCTTGCAACTTTTATTTGAAACTTTTCGATAGCTCTCTTTGTTTGTCTTTGTTGCTAAAATATTTGAACTTTTTGAAAATGTCGATTTTCACTTTTTTTTTTAATTATCTACGAAACAATTTATTTTTCAAAATAGGTATCGCATCGCCTGCGTGACAAAATGAAATTGCCGTCCCTTTTTCCAACTTTATAGAATAAACAAGTTCACTAATAATGCTTTATTTTATGCTATAATTTAAAAAGTAGGTAATGCACTAAATAAACATTTCATTTCATTCACAAAAAAGATAGATATTAAGTATGATACGCAAAAACAAAAAAAGCACAAAACTAAAATTTCGCTTTCTTTGCTTTAACACTTAACTTGAACCACTTCCTTTAAACTAATTTTGTTCTATTGCTATGATGCAAGATTTGTTAACCGTTCTTGTGTCATTGACGATCGCAAATAATTTTATAATTTTCAATCTCTAAAAGGACCATTATCCTGTAGCCACCGAATTTTAATAAAGAAAATAAAACGAACGTACGAAGTATCTTGGGTATAATCATATACAGAGTGGCTAATACATAATATAATAATAATAATAACTTTATTTTCTGCGATCAAGTACCTTGACATAGACATCGACAATAAAGATGGAACCAAGGCGCTGGTGTGAAAACGGTTAGATATCGGGTTTTAGGACTTAAATAAGATGTGTTTGTCAAAAAACTATACGGGACAAAAATTTTCTTTCCATGCTAGAATATGCACAAACACATCTTATTTACGTCCTAAAACTTTAAAACCGATATATATGCAACCCTTTTCACACCAGCGCTTTGGTTCCATCATTATTAGCCACTCTGTATAATCAGTGGTATATTGTATATACTTGCAGATGTGTTCCACACTGACTCCCTGTACTGCGCAAACGCAAGCGCGCGCTAAAATTTGAATTTGTGTACAGCTGTCAAGTGTAAGGGGTGAATAATATACACATAACCGGCAAACGTTATAATTGAAGATAATTTAGCTTACCTGCTTACCTATTATATGTAGTAGGTATATGAAAATGCCATGTTATCAAGATGAATTTTGTTGTTATCTACATTTGGAGTGCATGGTCATAGAATATGCCAAAGGCGATATTAGGAAACTGCTTCGGTAAGTACTGTAATAGTTAATTGGAAAGAGTTAATGACATTTACTTACAGCAATAATGTTACAGACCAACATTGACCTATGGTAAAGAGAGAGTCCGGTGCTGAACGAATCTCAAAAAAACCAGACTACAAGGATCATGACTGATAGCTAAAGTAGAGGTTTGCTTTCAAGTTGGCGCTATAATGTATTTAACTGGAATTCACAGTAGTGACCGAAGGCTTTAATTCGAGAAGAATAACATATTGGGTTTGTAATATAGAAGTCAGCAGGAACTGGTATTATAAACAAAACAAACGGTGGCACGTTAAAGCAAATTCAAATTTTAGCGCGCTTGCGTTTGCGCAGTACAGGGAGTCAGTGTGGAACACATCTGCAAGTATTGTATATAATATAATATAAAGCCTATACGAGGAGATGTTAAGGTGATTTCCGATTTGGCAACCAGACTATAACAAGGGTCCGTTTTGTTTTGTTTTTATCACTCAAAATAAAATTAAGTCTAAAATTAGAGCAATGACGTATCTACCTACCTACCTATATCAACTACTGGCATCAGGGATGTTAAGTAGCACTGCTTTGGTGAAAATTTTGTTTACGAAGAAGCAATCAGGGCCGGCTCGTGGGGTGAGGCGGCGAGGCGGCCGCCTCAGGCGGCATAATCTTAGGGGCGGCATTTTTGAAATTTAAAAATAAAAAAAATGTTATATTATAATGTAGTATAATAATAAATCTTAGTAATGTCAATTGACTGAAAGCGATTATAAAATATAGCCATCTGCCAGGCCACTAATTTGCGATATACCTATCTAATAGGATAGCATGGTTTTTTTATTAGTTTGTCGTACTTGATACACGACGAATAAGCTAGCGCCGGCGGCGGTGATACACATAGGTACACCAATTATCGCTGCTTCGCTTATTACTGCTTAATCGTTATAGACGGGAAGTGAAGGAATCATGCAAAGTCACAAAGGTAAAAAAAACCTTGAGAAATATTGAACTATATACAGCTAAACAATTTGAGTGATAACTTTCCAAATATAGTAATAATTATAATAATGGCCTTTATTCATATTCCGTTCAAAAAAACACAACTAAAATAATATTATACCTATAAACATGTACCAAGAGAAGAAGAATCGAATTTATGAACCGCAGTGAATGGGCGAAGTTCAGATTAAAATATCTGCTCTTAACTTTACCCACAACACATATATACATTTATTTATGATGGCGAATGAGAATTCCAAGTTATAAAATTTAAAAAGAAAAAAAATTCACTTCTTTAGCGTACAAATATAAAAAAAAATAAAAAATAGAACAATACAAGTAATCAAATTTTAATTAATTAACACATACATTGACTCTCAGATAACCAGTATAGCATCTCTAAGGATACTTTTAACTATTCTAGTCACTGTGGCCAGTGGAGAACGTTCTTTCTCAAAAAAAATAATGAAAAATTATTTTATGTTCAACATTGACATATGACAGATTAAAGGAGCTGGCCATTCTCGCCATTGAACATGAACTATGTTCTAACATAGACTTCGATGATATTGTAACAATTTTGCAAATTTAAATATCGGTATTATTACATTGTTTTGGTATTTTTGTTTGAATTTTGTATGCTTATGAAACGTCATTTTCTGATTTTTACGATTTTATTTAATTTTCTCGTTGTTTGGTGGTACTTATACTCATATTAAAGAACCAATTAACAAACAAAAAACCTTTCCATTAGGGCGGCAAAATTAGCGCTTGCCTCGCCCATTTTTTTTCGACGGACCGGCCCTGAGAAGCAATACTTTATATTCTTTGTGCAGTTTGAATCCTGTTGCCTGTTGCTTAACGATTCGTTTATGTACGTACGATTCAGCAACTGTTGTAGATGACCATCCGCCATACCGTTACAGAGCTGTTACATCTGCTCCAGCATCTACAAGAAGATTAGCCGAAGATGTTAGCAATGGGCAATGTAAGTTTCCGGGTTAGGTATAGCATCAAATAACAATAAGCTGAATAAGCAGCCATTTCTTTGTTACCCGTGCACCAAATCTGCCAATAAACGGTACTTCCAAAATCGCGGATTTGGACGTGATGCAACAATGAGATTAAACCATCTTAATTTCAAAATCAAAGATTCTCATCTCCCCCCCCCCTCTCTCTCTCTCTTGGTGATCGGATTTTCAAATTTCCTGCAATAATTGAAAGAAAACAACATTCTTAATCGATATCTTTTTAATAGCTACATACACGATGACGGAGTGAACTAGTTTGTGTATCATCAATCAGAATCACTCCAATCAAAGATGTGTTGTGGTTTACGTCCCTTCGATCGTAGGTCGTATCCGCAAGATCGGGATCTTATTTTTTGTTGAGTTTCAAAAGTATATAGCTTTTCTTTGGTGATTTTTAATTGTACAGCAAACCATTCGTACACTTCTCCACGGTCTAATGAAACAACTGGAGAAATATCGGATTTGTAGACATCGCGAGGAAGAACAAGATGCGTGTGTTGTTGAAGTAAGTTTTGAACAGACGGATGGGGTACAATACTCAATTTTGGCAACGGGTTTGTTTCATAATTACATGCACAGCGAACGTCATCGATTTGAATACCACAGCGTGTTCGTTTCTGACCACTTGCGATAGTTTCACAACACTCGCACGCTTCTGAATCTGAAATGACGATGACTTCGTAGTCGGCGTTAGTTTTTTGCACCTTTGTCGAATTTCTTCGAGAAGAATCCACACTGGTATTAATGTAGACATCCAAAACTGCTAAAAGTTCCGTATTAGCCATATTAAGCGTTTTGGTTATAGAAATTGTCTCTTATTGCTGATCTGCAAAAAAAGGTGTGGTTAGCCAAATATTTGAATAGAATAAAGTCAAAAGCTTCTTTATGAACTGATATCTATCTACTGCCGGTCCGCCCGGGTTTGAAAATTTATCTAATTGTGTTTTTTGTTAATTGATCGCTGATGATTGATGAAGATTCGCTGGTAAATGAATAAACTGGGATCTGCGCGGGATTGATACCTAAAGGCGGGTCCCGGTTCACAACAATAAATATTTGCGTTGTGCGTTGAATTTGTAATAGCCCTACTATGACCGTCTCACTTTTCTGATTGATAAAAAATAAATCTACATAAATAAACCGATTATATTGAAAAAAATAAAATAAATCCAAATTCCACTGCACTCACAATATTGATTTTCTTTTTTTATATTAAATCTTAATTACTCAATTACTTACATCTATCCTGAATCTGAATAATATTTAAATTTACTTAATATAACACTTAATTAAATACCTATACAGCAATGAATATCCTTCTAACTTCTAACTTATATTTATCCTATCTATATAAAACCATTCGGCAAAAACAATTATAAAATGACAAAATAAAAATTTTATATGAATAAATTTCTAGGTAAATAACTTTTCATAAAAATAACTTACAATTTAGACAGTAGTATTCTTCCCCTTTTTAGATGGTGGGTATTGTAGTGGAGCATGATTTAGATTATTCTCAATATTCGCCTATTAAATCCAATCGCGTAATCCCAATTGAACAACAATTTCTTAGCGCGCTTTTCGTACTTTAGGTATAATTTCTGAACGGAAGTCTTTCAATCGCACGTTAAACTAAACTGCAGTTAATCAATGATTAATATTTTCCGAACAATTCACTATTCCAGAACGACCAACTTGTTCTTGGTTAAAAAATACGATTTTAAATTAATACGCGCAACAAATTTTATTTGGTTTGGGCCTTTTTACTTAAATGGCCCGTTTCCGCGATGACACTCGCCCGTGCGAATATCTACGAAAAAAACTTTATAAGTGGTGGCCGCGTTTTCCGCGGCGGTACCACGCTCCGCGTGAATATCTACGCAAAAAGCTCCAAATTTCTGATCATTTTGGTTTTTATATCGCGAGTAAACCAACGCCCGTAATTAACGCTCCCATCAAGTTTCCGGAAATAAACAAACTCATAATTTTTTAGCCTCGTTGTTTTATTACATATTTTTCTTAGAATCTATTGCGTCTTTTAACCGGTGACCTTTTTTAAATCACGTACTAATCGTTAACTCGCCCAAAATAGGAAGTCCAAAACCAATAACTCATCTTATATTTCACGATATTTGAAACTTAATTACATCGAAAAAAAAATGTTTGTTAATTTTAATGAACATTACAACTTCACAGAAATCTGAATCATCGATACGCATTTCTACCTGAATATAATTTTGAAATCCACAAAACTTGCAAAATTTAACAAGCTTCCGTTACAAATTTGTCACAAATTTGGTCGTGTGCGCAGAAATTCTTGTCGATGTGGACTGTGCGCCGCACGAAAACGTGCACAAATGAACCGATACAACGAAATATGGAAGGATCGTCAGTATTGCAATCACTTTTAACGACAATTTATTTTAATCTTACATAATACATTTTATAGTTATCAAAAATGCATCAAATTCATGTCTTGGTCATTGGAATAATGCTCTTAATCTTGTTCCCAACGATATCAGTGCAAGAATAACGATTTTGACATGTTTTGATCAAAATCCACGTGGTCGCCAAAAATAGATCAAATTCATGTATTGGTCATTGAGATAATGCTCTTGGTCTTTATCCCAACAATCTTGGTGCATAAATAGCCATTTTGACGTGTTTTGATCAAAATCCACCTGGTCGCCCAAAATGCATCAAATTCATGTCTTGGGCATTGAGATAATGCCCCTAGTCTTTTTCCCAACAATCTTGGTGCATAAATAATGATTTTGACGTAATTTGATCAAAATCCATGTGGTTTCAACACAATCGGCAACTTTTAAAAAGAGTTAGAGTGCACACGGACGGACGGACGGACGACAATACAAAACTATAAAGGATCTGAGGATCCTGAATAATGTCGTGACGAACAACGCACGCTATCCACTATGCTGTCGGTTTTTCAGTCAACTTCAAAGAGATTTGCGCCGCACAATAGTTCTAATGTGGATGTGAATGTAATATAGGCGGATTTGAGTTGTGTGTTGAATTTTGAATTTTGGCAAAAGTATTTGCCCCACAAATTTGAATATGATCACGTTGACGTATTTACTACGTAAATATTTATGTTGTGTGTGTTGTATTTGCTGAATCCATGTGTGCACATTCACATGCACAAGTCCACATTAGAACTTTGTGCGGCGCAAGTCCCTTTGAAGTTGACTGGAAAACCGACAGCATACTGGATAGCGTGCGTTGTTCGTCACGAAATTATTTACGTACGTTTTCGTGCGGCGGCGGCGCACAGTCCACATTGACAAAAATTGAACATGGACAAAATATAAGGAAAAAATTTATTGACAATTCGCACTGATGGGATAAATACAAATTTGGGAGCAGCAATTACCCAAGAAGTAAATTAGAGAAAAATTAAATGCAATTCAAGCACAATTTGTTACCACCACCAAAAACAAAATCCCACAGATAGTTAAGTAAAATTTGCTTACTTATAAAAGAATGTCTATGATATCTTCGGTTTCACTGACCCGCAGAGAATAGAATTCACCTTAAACAACTAAAGCACAATATTAAATCGCAAATGATTAACGCCACATTTGTGAGATAAGGAAAGAAGTTTTATAAAATTCCACTCCATACTTCGGATAAGAATTTACGCCCCACTCAAAATTAAGTCATTGTTGAAAAATCGCTCTTACGCGTTTAAGCACATAACTCTATGTACCCATTCGTCTACTTTTTACTGGAGCGGCTTCTTCAACTTCACATACATTTCGAAGGGCTCCGGGATGCTTCACGAAAAAATACATTAATTCTGTTTCCCTATGGTGCGTTCTCCCTGGAACACACGGTATGTATGTAGTAGCCTATAGTTTTGTATATAAAATATCTCCGGCCGGCCGGCCCTCCATCTGTCCATGTCTTCGGCTAGGTATCCATTTTTTAGTGGAAAGTATATACTATGATCTGGTATTATACTGAAATCTACCGTAATCGCTCCTAAACATTAAAATATCTCCGTCCAACTGTCATTCCATACGTTCACTTTTGTTTTAGATCTAATTTGGCCACAGGGCCATACTTAATTGACAAGTCCCCGTATACTCTTGGGGCTTTTACAGAATTATGAATTTAATTAAACTGTTCTGTACTTTTCGTATGCCCTAATGCACATCATTCGCCTTTACATGTTGTTTTTTCAGTTTGTATTGTACTTGTATACCGGCCTCTATATTTGTGAAATAAAACAATAAGTATTATTATCTGACGTTAGTCCCGTCCACATGAAATACGAGTAATTTGACAAAAATGTGTCGACAGTGCTAGTGCTCGAAGTTTAGCGTTAGTGGGGGGCCAACTTGACACTCGACGTTTACTCATCGAAATAATAAACACACAGGTCACACACGGTGTTTTAGTGCTGTTTAAATGCCAGACAGAAAGTATCTCAAATTCTCTTGCTGTTCCTAAAAAAGTCAAGTCTGAAGTTATAATAATAATAATGTTTATTTAGTAAAAAACAATTTCACATTGTAATACATCGTCACAGTTAGCCCCGCCTTTACACTTTTAATTAGATGAAACCACAAACCACATGTGATGATTAGTGTTCCGTTAGTGCTATTTTATGCTCAAAGATATTATATTATGTATTTTTAAAAAACACATATACTGTCGTTAGCGCTACGTTAGTGCCGTTTGGTGCTCGAATAGTGTGTCTTTCGTTTTATATTTCCAAGAAAATATTTTCTAATATTTCGTACAGTTTATTTTGAGTTAAGATACAGTTTTACAATTAAATTTATTATGACGAAATATGATATGCATATGGATTACCATTTGTGATGGAACCGAATTAGCCCGCTAAAATTCGATTTAAATATTCCCGAATCCGAACCTGGCGCGACGAAAAAGGTCAAGATTGCGCTTTGTTTCGTTTTCGTGGAACACGTGTTTTTTTCTTCTCTGCCCTACATTGAAATGGGCCATAATTTACAATAAAAGTGTCAAATATTACGCTATGTGAGCTATGCGA
This sequence comes from Photinus pyralis, assembly GCF_008802855.1. NCBI lineage: Eukaryota > Metazoa > Arthropoda > Insecta > Coleoptera > Lampyridae > Photinus > Photinus pyralis. The sequence continues at coordinate 27,388,344 of NW_022170249.1, forward strand.
GGAAACTTAATGATCCGTATCAACCCGTCTCGGGGCACGTTCAAATGTCGTCTAGGATTTGTTTAAACAAAAAAAAGGGGGAGAATGCGGCAGAAGTATGTGTGCTTTTGTTGAGACCAGAAGTAAATCTTTACGTTGCAAATAGTGAGTACGGCTTCGACAATTACAAAGGTGATGTACTCGTTTTATTTATCTCTACGTCTATTGCATCCCTCTAATAATGATATGATCGTGTTCGATTATTTGCCAATTTAACTTTATTCTCGTACAGCATTGATTATTGCCATTTATAACACATTCCAGATACAAATTGCAGTTTTAATTATACTGGGCCTACTCGGTAATTACTGACCGATTTACGTGTTTTTGTTTATATTTAGATACTGTATGTTCCCTTAGGGGCGATACCCAATACAAGTATGCAGAACTACATTTTAATTTATAATTGAATTTATTGCAGCACATTTCGCTTTTGTTTACCTGATTATGTTACTGTGTATTTACAGGGTGCCTCATCAGGGGGCGAGTGACGTACGTTAGGCGGTTGATTGTTACATATTGCACTTGACATTGTGAATTAATTACTTGATACCAATGTTTGCCACGACATGTTCCTTTGTATTGTTGTAATGTGATAGTAGGTACATAAAGTTATGCTCCTACTATTTATTTGAACCGGGTGATTATGATTATTAATATTTGGCGGGGTGACTTGTTTCGAATATGTACTGTGCTATATTTGATACCGATAATATATCTCGATTTGACGTAGCAGAGGCTGGCTAAAGTTCAGAACTGACATACGCAGAGATATATATTTTATGTACTGTTTTTTTGTGTCTTCGAGGGGAGCCATCTTGCCAATATTGCTAATCAATTCGTTTAGTCCATCCCTGTCATATAGTGACCGAATATTGGTTTTGTGTCAGTCTTTGTTATGCCAGTGCAAATATGTCGACTGTCAACGCCTACATAAATTGTGTATATTTTGTTTATAATTTGGTATGCGTGCGAGTTTGCCGTTGGTTACTTTGTTATTTATGTTATACTTTGTTTCACTGGTGCTGAACCTGACGTCATAAATGTGATTCTCTCTTCATTACATTTAAATCGATTGAGACAAAAAAATTACGTCATTAACGTAAGTCGTGACAAATAAACCAATTGATCTGTCATAATATCAATCCGTCAAACGATTTTCGTTATAGACAGATTTCCAGTGTTGATTAGGTAGTTTGTGTTAAAAGTGAAGTAAATATCATCAAAGTTAAAAACGCTTAGGCAAGTCGACAGTGCAGAAACGCCGTTAATAGACAAGTATTTTAAAAATTTTACCGCATAATGGTTCGATTCGCTCATATCATGAATTTAGGTCATTCCCGTTACCATTAGGTAAATATGACGAATACACAGAATGAAGATGTTCGCCAGAACACTTAGGTATTGAATTGATTTTATAGGTGAAAATGTTACACTCCGTTCCTTACACAGTAATCTTCAACGACTTGATGGCGTAGAAATATCTGCTACCTCTTTGTCCCGCAGTTTGAAGAAACTGAAATTCACGTGGCGGAGATGCGCCGTTTCCAATAGATTATTTTTAATGGAACAGCTCTATGTAGCTCAAAGAAGACTACAATTTTTGAGAGACTTTAAACACAACGAAATTTCACTCTTTCCATTACGACCTGTGGTTTTAGACGAAACCTGGATATACAGTAAAGGGTCTTTTAGAAGAAGCTGGCAAGATGGTACTCTCAAAACAGTTAGAAAAAGAAGTGGTGAAGGGGTCCGGTATATACCTAATACTCCATGCCTTACAAGTGATTGTCAACTTGGGCGGTCTAATAATGATGAACGATAGTGACACCTTAATAAATAAGTTGAAACGTCAATGTGACAATATGTAAACCAACTACTAATTTACGACCTGCCTTAATTTTGCTATGACGTCAGATAGTGTGACGAAAGGTTCAGCACCCTTGAAACAAAGTATATGTCATGATTTGTCTTTTGATCGGTTATTGTCAGTACTCATGGTAGAGAGCCTGGAGTTCGGTAATTTATAACCCGGCATTTTAAAACTAGTGGGTTGGACTGGCCCTCCCTAGAGATGTATGAATGAAAGAGTTGGGGTCCCGCTAGTCGTATATGGGGCTGCCGGCTAAGCCCGGCTTCACTTGCGCAGGGATTAGCTAAAAGCGTGCGGCGTGTTCTCGTTGTGACCTTATGATTGTGTTAAACAACTATATCCTTCCTATGTGAAAGGTTCTTCTGAGAGGCCAACTCCTAGCGATTTCATACAATGTTGACATGTCATGACCAGAGCAACCAAAGACTACTCGGTGTGGGATTTGGACTGGCCATCCAATATCCAAACCTATTATATGAATTTATTGTAATGTTTTAATAATTGTTTTTGTTAGGTGTGTGTAATCTTGATTCTTTAGGAATTCCAGTGAAGTCTGGGATTCGACATTGAATCGATGTACTTGACAACATGCATTTATGCCATTACAGACAACTAATTTTGTTATAAAGTTCAATATTAATTTGTTGACTGGGTTTTTTCTTGGTCAGTTCTTTTTTTCCCAGCCTATTTTTATATTTGTACTCGGTGAACTACCATTTTCTAAATTTAATCTTGCAATGAGAATTATTTGGATTAAATCTCCGTTTTTAAAGCATGTACTTGTTTTATTTGTATTCCTTACTTGATCCTCACTCCGACAAGCAACACATATCTTGTAGCGACTCTTAAAAACACAACGTAGTAAGTGATCCTATTATTCGGTTATTCAGGTTAGGTAGCTTTGTCTAGACGATCACGTGCCATGGGGTTCAGTTAGTTTGGGAGGGAAAGTTTTGAATTTAAATCTTGAGTTGCGCAGTCTCTCGGGACTGGCCTGGGTACAGCACACATTGTACGTGTAAATTATTGTATAAGTATAATTACACTGCACTATAATGTGCCTCCACGCTGATTTTTTCGATTTTCTTGGAAATATAAAAGTTAGACGCGCAATATTCTAGCACCAAACAGCACTAACAATGCGTGTGTTTATTATTTCGATAAGTAAGTAACAAAGAGTAACCATAATGTCCATAATTACTCTTTGGTAAGTAAAAGTTGATTGTGAAGTTGACCCCGCCCCGTTTTTTTTATTTTTCTCATGTTATGCAGCAGCACTAACGATAAGATTCGAGCACTAATTGCGGACACATTTTTGTCAAATTATTATATGTGGGCGGGGCCATGCCAATTGCCAAGGGTCATAGGGCCTCCAATGAGAAGTCAAATAGTACCGTCAGTCGGATCGCCTGCAAGTGGGAATTGGGATGAGTGGACGACTGTTCAGTACAGCATTTATGCGCCCAAGTAGTAAGAATCTTTTTGCCAACTTGTCTGATTAATATGTTCTTTGTGGACTTCACAGCGGCTTCAAACAATCCAAAATGTGATGAATGAGGAAGATGAAAAAACGTTAATTGGCAGTGATGTTGAGGAAGTTTCTTCCTTGTCGCGAAGAAAATCAAAACTTTATATTTCTGGAAGACCGACGAACCTGGTGCCACATTAGGAGATAAGTAGGTAACGTTATACCCGCGCCGCGGTGAAGCAATCGACGGAGCAGAATACGTAGAATAATTTTATATTCAACGGTAGAATTAAAATATTATAATTAATTCTGTAAACCGTAATTTGGTGTTCATATTGCACAAACTGTTCAATTGATTTATTAAATTTATACACATATAGTACGAAGCGCGAACCAGAGTCACCATCGATAAAGATCGATAACATCGCTCGAGCATACAACCAATAATATAGCTCTATCTCCAAACTGGCCGATAGGCAACACACAATCCAAATTAATAAAATATATGTTACGCACTAATATCGAAAACGCTCAATGAGCGAAAATAAGGCACGCAACGCGTTATGGACGAAGCAAAGTGACCACCGAAAACACCGAAATTAAATATTATTCCGTGTTATGCACTACGAATTGGATGGTTTCAATCAACCGAACACCGGATTTCGCTAGTAATTCAGATATTAGTTTGATTTCAAGTTAGTAATACAAAAGAGTCCCATAGTTACTCTTTGGTAATACCATATTACCATAGACTAAGAAATTACTTTTTCTTTTTTAATAATCTTACTAATCCGGTCGAACAAAAATTTGCGATAACAAGAAGCACTTAACTTCACCCACAAACTCTGACATGTTCTGAACTTCACTTTTTTTAACATACAAAACTTGATGACTAACAACATTAACTTGACGAATAAAATGACAAGTTGTTTCTTTGTCCAGGTCTTTCAAATAAAGCTGCCGATCAAAATTAGGGCCTAAACACACTAGTCCGTTTTCGCCGAGTCGGCCGACGACGTAGCGGTAAACAATTCGGATCAGAAAGTATAAAAATTTCAATGTTGTCACTAATTAGTATCAAAAATTGATTCATGTGACTCAAAGGAACAACTAATTTTGCATAATCAATATTTTTCATATGCCAGTTAGAATAAAACCAAATTTAACGCCAGTTTCAAAATTTCGTTTTGCGCATGCGCAGTGCGAACTTTCTTATTTATGGAGACATTTAAATAAAATTTGATACATAGCCACTTGGAATAAAAGCAAATATAGCGCCATTTTCCAAATTTGATTTTGTGTAGGATGTGCAGTGCCAATTTTCTTATTTATGGAAGAAATTTCGTAGGGGTGTTTAAAAAAAAGGCGCTTTACCTGCACAAGGGTTGTGCACAATTTGTACTTGTTTATGTAGATTTGAGTTTTAAAATCAAGTCATTATATTTAAAATGTCAGTCACCCCCACCACTAAAAATTGAGAAAAGCAAAAATTTCAAACATTTATTAAGTTACGGTTACCAGAATTTCATAAAGATATTTGATTCAATTTTTTAAACACATGTTACATTTTTAACGAATGACTTTCCTTTTTTTTCTGTGAAGTAAGAATTACCTAAATAATCATTTGTTTATCTTTGCTGCTGTCAATATTATATTAAATTGAAAAATTTTTTATTTGCATTTGTAATTTTGTGTTAAGAAACCACAATTTGTAAAAGTATTTACAAATTTACAAATAAACATTATTATTATTATTATTACATGTTACAATCCATCATCCCGGGTTAATAATAATACTACTATTACCTTCCAGTTGACCGTGCTTGTTTCAGCCATACGAGGGGGGTAAGTGAGTCAATGCGTTTTATGGCAAAAGTGTCTTTCCCTTTTTCGAACACTTATTTCTAATTACCTATCATGATATCTGGACAAACCCTAGTAACAGTTCCGTTTCATATTGCATTTTTTAATGCGTCCGCTCTGCGTGTATACCTACTCATCTACCGCATTAGAGTTTGTTCTACTTACCAAGTAAATTAGAAACACTTTTTCACATCACATTGCAGAATGAAGGGCTAATGCTGCGGATGTTATCTGCATACCGATACGCCGGATACGCGAATGGTAGGTATGACAGTATGCATATTGTGATTTATAATTACACAACACTCTACCTTGCACTTTTACGATAAGCATAGGTCTTCCCTACGTTGCATTTGGCGAATTCGCAGTTTTAACTGAATCCATATCGAGTAAATGATGCGTTTATACTACCAATAGTAGAATAGCTTTGAGGTATCAGACTCGTTAAAGTTCAATTACAAAAGGAGGTACTCAGACCATACTTCTAGAGCTAGTTTTGTACAATGAATCGTACGTAAAATGAGATCGACATCTGTAAATTAAAGTGAACGCGGAAGTGGTATATGTGATATCGTATCAGTCATGACTCATGAATAGAGAGCAACGCCAGTGCTCTGTATCACAAAACCACATATGGGCGTAGTTCTACAACTAGAAAGTTGGATACAAGTTTACTGTTTAGGGGGTGCTATAAAGCTCCAAGTGCATGTTTTTGATGCCATCGTGCATTGTCTGTGTTTTAACTTTCATTACAGAATGTGTAATGTAATAAATCGATACAACGAAATATCGAAGGATTCTCAGTATTGCCATCACGTTGTTAACGACCACTTAGTTTAATTTTACAAAATATATATTATAGTTAACAACAATGCATCAAATTCATGTCATTGAGATATTGCTTTTAGTCTCTTCCCCAACGATCGTGGTGCACGAATAACTATTTTGTCTATTTAATCAAAATCCATGTGCTCGCCAAAAATGCATCAAATTCATGTCTTGGTCATTGAGATAATACTCTTGATCTTTTTCCCAACGGTCTCGGTGCAAGAATAACGATTTTGACATGTTTTCATCAAAGTCCACGTGGCCTCAGAAAAAGAATTGAATATCTTTGAATCATACACACACGGTTATCAAATGTGCACGTGATGTACCTACTCTATCAGCATCAAGATAATGCGTTTTAAAGCTTTTACGACTCCAAATTAATATGTAAAGAATAATTTTGGGTATATTTTGCCCTAACACGTTTGACCTAGACCACAGAGAAGAGTTATATTGGATTGTTACACATCTAAGGGCCATAGGAAATAATCTAGTGAGTGTTCGAACTCGATACATGACATAGGGAATGAAATATGTTGATTTCTTTTATTGAGCCCGTAGTTTTTCCTGTTCCCGATTCACTCGAAGTCCTACTTCGACATCGACGTTAAGACTGAAATTAAACACAATTCAATTTGCTTATATGTATAGCAAAACAGTACAAATTGTGCACAACTCTTCTTCAGATAAAGCGCATTTTTGCACATTTATTTGTACCTTTTAATCTCACTTTGGCCGACTGGTTGGCTGGCCGGCTGACTGGCTGGCTGGCAGCAAATGCGGGTCCGTAGAAGAACGCTTGTAGAAAGGCGCCATCCCCAGGCCTCTAGGATAAGTCCCGTAAACGTATATCAAAACCACAGAAGTAGGTCCGGACGGACGGACAAAACGCAAACAATAGCACATTTTGTTAAATTCTGGAATCAGCATATCCTATTTCATGGAAAGAATGCGTTACATCCGCTTTCATTTCTGATCTCCGGTGACTAATCCTTGATAATGGATTTAATGGCGTCTTGGTGTTGCGTGGATACGCTCTAGAAAATTCGCTATAATACTTACCACATTTCGTATTTTGTTTATCTTTACAAGTACCAATGCCCAATGGTACACAGTGTACAAACCACAACCAGGCTTATCCCAACGATTGGGAATTCCCATGTACCTATTTGTCTAGAAGAGTTACTTTGGTGGATATTGGATCATCTATTCATTGAATGTGATTGGCAATAAAAATAAATCTAGAAGCTTGTTTATCTAGTTTCTTTGTCTATTCTAAGAGAGTAGTGTTCTGTTGAAGTCATAGGGGCCCCATTATCCTACAGTAAACTGTCTTGAAGTGTGTTTTACTAAGGGGTGGGAGGTCGAAAACTTAGATTCTTAACCACCAGATCACTGTCTATGACATGCAAAAGAAATTGGAACTACTTCTCATTTTGCAAGTTAAAACCCTCTATTCCCTAGACTACAATTATAGGTATAGCCAAGATCTTAAAAGTGATATTCTTATCGAGATTATCTTATCGCAGGTCTTCCCGCTTTTATTCACACGTGGCGACAATAAACGCTCGTTCTCTACAGCTACACGAATTGTAAAACTAAAAAAAAAACGCATGACATATTGCGTTAGCGTCCTTCCAGCAACCTTTAAACACATACTTAGAGATCCTCGTACATCAATTTCGTTTTTGGTCGAATGTGCCATTCTGGCGCCGTTGCGTTAGTGGACGGAATAAGAAAATAAACGAATTCAGACCTAATTTTTGCTATTGAGTAGATGATTTAGATGTATAGGCAAAATCATTTCAAAAATGTATTTATTCGCATATCAGGAGACAAAACGCTTTAGTAATCGAATTCCTCACAATCCAATTTCTCACAACTTTTTGGATACAATCGTTGGGGAAACTAATGTACTAGTGGTGGTTAAATGTGCTGCTGAGCTATGAAACGTTTTTTACTTTATACCCGTGACTGTACTTTGGATTGTTGTCCATTGATGTGAGCCGATGTACAAACAATATAACTGCACTTTTCATCTCAAAAAATAAATTGCGCATGCGTTGCCATTTTATTTTGTAGATAACATGCCTTTGCAACAGATTGTTTGATTACATTTCTAACATTATAGATGGAGAACAAATTCGGCGCTTTATCAAACACCTTTTTCTAAAACCCTCTAGGGGTTCTAACGGCATTGGGTGAGGAGGGTGCCGCATCGCATACATGGCTCTATCTAGAGGGTATTCGATCGATAATGTTACACTGGCGGTGACTCATTTTTCAGCAAGTTCTTTGGTCGATTTCTTACTTTTGTATTACCTCCGCAAAAGTATGTGAACGAGTGTACAGATGTAATTATTTTACAAATTACAGCAAAAATGTATAGTACTTATAGCACATTATTGAATCATTGAGTGAATCTTATTGTTCATGTACCTACTTACCCATTAATGTATGTTTGAATCAAAGCTGTAGGTATTACAAAAGCTGTGCGGTCGAGATGTATACCTAACTGAGAAAAATAGTTTACCCGAAAAGTATTATATTAGAAATTCTACTTTATAATTTGAGCAGACCATAATTAACTAAATAGGTAATGAGTACTCGCAGCTATTTGTAGAATTTATACAGTTGTTTTGAATTATTATTATTTATATTATTATATTACTAGATTATTATATTATTATATGATTATATTATTATATATAGTTATTTAAATTTATATTTTAGCGCATTTTTCAAAAGAAATAAAATGCGCTATTACGGGCATTTATTATCCGTCCGTGTGAGGGCCGAGACTTCGGCACTGGAAAGTCGCAGAGAGCACATTTTTGATTATTCACCAATTTCTTCGGAGAAACGGCAAAACTTGGCGCACAAGAACGAAATTTTGCGGTCTTCCTCTCATACTCCGTTTTTGGTTAAGTTGGCACAGCAAAATCTTTATTTATCGCCAATTGCATCAGGAAAACTGTAAAACACATTGCTTTGATGTACAGAAGTTAAATGTTGTGCCAGTCAGTTTGGTTAGGTTGGTACGCAACAAAAAGCGCTACCGCATACTATAAGTAGTAGTCATGGGCAAGATACGTATATAAAAAGAAGCTATAACTTGCTGCATATTCTACATGTATCGGGTGGTCAAATAAGAATACTTTCGGGTATAATCTTCGCGATCAGGACAAGGACAGTATGCTGAAAGTATGTTTAATATCCCAGCCCAGGATAACAGGTAGGAGGCGAAATTGGGTTTTCTCTCACATTTTTAGCCTGAGGATACCTATATCGAAAGCAGTATTATCAGTAAATGGAAAGAAAATGCTCCTTTTTTACTTATCTTGTAAAAATAAGGAGCAGGAGAGATTTAAATGTCGCCATTAAAAATGCTATAACGTTTCTCGGTTGTTAGATCAGAAGTAGGTGTGGGGCACTCTGCTCTCCACCATCTTGGGTTGTGAGATGTCACAAGGTCGTGGCCTGGGGACTTCAATAGGAAAGCCTTGTATAATTATGAAAGACCTAATTGAAAACAACAGACTCCCACCTAATTAGTTTAGGAGCAAGAGCAACCGGCAAAGCGACGAACGACTTTCGCGAATTTGCTATCTCCTACGCGAATTCACTTCCGCCTTGCGAATAGTTACTTTCAAACGAAAGACATATTGGATCGGTGCCCATTATACTTCCAGGGTCAGTTTTATGTCTTTTGGCTCAAGTTTAGAACCGGGTTTCCGTAACTCGATCAGCTGGTGATCCATGCAGTACCTACTTCTTTTTGGGCATCGAGCAATCGAGATTGGTTTTTTTCCAAAGAAAATTGGTGCATAAATACGATGTTGACAATGTTGATATCTTTTGGGTAAACATGATTTGGTCGCCAAAAGTACACAAGTATCATTTTTTGGTTACCAACAATCCAGGGACTGAGCTATAGCACGCCGGAACCACGGACGGAAAAGTGAGGACATAAGCGTAAGCGCACTACTTTCGTGGGTTGCGCTAAAGATGTGAGACCGACGACGTCTCGGCGTACAATCACCCTTGCGTTCAGCGTTGGATTGTCTCGAACACACAGGGTCAATATTCATGTCGTAATACTTTGCCTAATTCAGTCTTTTTCATTCATATCTAGGATTAGAGATGAGTGCTTTTGCCCCGGAATATGTGAAAACATTGACTACATGTATTTTTTGAGGTCAAAAAGGTGGTACAACCTTTTCGCATAAACCCCCTTTCTTCACAAACAGTTGTGCAGGTGTTCTTGTGTACACTTTTTGTTAAACGTAAACATCTCGTATATGGTTTTAGGCTACGATTTTGGCCAACTACCTGATGGAAGATATCATATCTGCATCTTCCTCTGAAATAAAATACGTATGGACAAAGAAAACTAGGCACGATAAATACTACATTACGTAAACCTTTGATAAAACTAAAAGTGAACCCCTTATACAGCTACCTGCGTTACTGTTTCAAGCTACGAGTAAAAAATAAGGTTTCAATTCAAGTAAGTGTCATAGTTAAAATAAGAAGTTTCAATGAATGCCCTTGAGAATGACTACGCATACTCAATTCCGTTATTTAAATGGTGCGACCTCGTTCGACACCAGCTGCTACTTTCTTGTGTAGGTATAGTGTGGACTAAAACTAATAAAAGACAAAAGGCGGCAATTTACTTGAATTGGAATATTTTTTTGAACTTGCAAGGAAGAGTTATTTACAGGGCCGAATTAAGGTTTGTCCGGGCCCTAGGCACAATGAAATTTTCGGGCCCCTTTTCATAAATTATAATAACTCGTGTTCCAGCACAGTTGTGTACTTTTGTGCATATATGTTAAACCGTTCGTACCTCCTGCTAAATATTAATTCAATTAACCGGGCCAAAAATATGCCAAAAGTGAAAGTCATCTGTCTATCCGTCTATAAAAATATTTTATCGGACCGAAGGCAAAATTTTTTAATTGCAAATTTGGAGAAATACATAATTGTTAATTGTTTTTCTGATACCTAATTAGAGTTAGTTTCATCATAATCATGTTTTTTTTGAAGAATAAAGGTTTTTTTGGGTGGATGGTTGATTGTGCATTTGTTTGCTTACTTTGCCTTTTTTTCAGCTTTTTTTGCCCGTTTTGATGCATATAATAAGCGCTTATTTTATAAAAATAAATGCATTTTTACCCGCACTCTAGTCATTATTTAATATAGTATATAAAAATATAGTGCAAATTTTTAATGTAAAGAAATAAAGCGAAAAGTACCTGTACCTACCCCCTACCTATATAGTGTAAAATTGTTGTGTTGTGTACTTTTAAAATCTCACACGAACGTTACATGTCCTTAATTTTTCCGGGCCCCCATCCTTCCCGGGCCTAATGGGTAATTCGGCCCTGGTTATTTATCTACTATTTATATTATCTTTTTTGTAGTAAAATATTCTATGTATTTCTAGTTAATCTTAATGCGTAAATATGATATAACGCCGTTCCGAGAAGGGTACCTACATGATACAAAACCTAGATAACAAAATAGCCATAGAGGAGATATTTTCCTACACGTTAACATTTAAGTACATGCCTTTTCGTGTGGACCTGACTGCCCGACATAGAGTGCGTAACTTACCTATAGGAAGTAGCATCTACTTATATTGATCTAGGGCGTATAGGGTCAGCATTTCCAAATTCATGTTCGAGCACCGTATCGTTCTTTTTTATCCAATTGGGAATCTTTGGTATTTATTATTATCTACCTACTAGCATTCTTGGAAACAGTCTACTAATAGTAAGTATAATATTATTATACGAGCATGTTATGAAGCTTATTTTTCACGAGGTTGATGTTTGCGAAGCGAGCGAGCTTGCGAGCGAGTGGAGCAAGAAAACTGAGTGAATAAGAGTCATAACATGCGAGTGTAATACTATACTTTATCTACGACCATTACATTCATTAGGTTAAAATTTTATTAGCATTTACATTACAATAAATAAGTAAAAATAACTGAAAAGTAAGCAGGATTTAATTCTAAAGGAAAGATTATCCATTATTTGCCTGTGGTATATTGGAGGTAAGTATATGGAATAAATAGGCAATGGGTTAATATTCTTTAATGGCTACACGACCACAACGAGTTACTAATCTGCTTTCTCTGGTATTTCCATAATATTGATCATTGCCTTTTCCAACATATTCATCACTATCATCTTCTTTTGTTACAAAAGAGTCATTAAAAGGAAGATAATTGGAAGTCGATGATTGAGTATCTTGCTCAAAACCATCTTGTATCTCACTTGTGTTTTTGTGATCCAATTTTTGATTTATATTAAGTGGTTTTAGGAATCTTCGATTTCTTCTGTACACAGCGTCGTTCAGATTAACCAAATAATCATTGGGTCCAGATTCTTGAATCACTGTTGCAGGTTTCCAGTGTCTCATTCCTTGTTGCATCAAAATTTTTTGTCTAGGACACAACTTTGAAAGTTTTTTAGATTTTTTGTCATAGTGTACTTTTTGTTTATGTTTGCACTTTAATGTTTGTTTAACCTTTTTTGCTGAATATTTTGGAATCAAAATACTCTTGGCAACGAGCAATGTTGATCTTAATCGTTTTCCCATTAACAAAATACTGGGAGATGGAAAATCTTGCTTCGGAGTAATGTTATAATTTAACACCGCGAGAAACGGATCAGTGCCTTCTTCAAATGCTTTGGTAAGTAAACCCTTAACAGATTTTTCAGCACGGCCTGATGATGGGCAATGGGCCCGAAATCTATCCCTATTAGCCATTAAAGAATATTAACACATTTGCCTATTTATTCCATATACCTACCTACTTAGTACTTACCTCCGAAAGATTTCTTCTTAACGTCGAATTTTGGCGGTGTAACTTTTGTGGTAGATCTTGAAGAATTAACTGTCATTGTACCGTAATTAACAAATGTTATACAATTTGGTTGCAAGTTGGTTTGAGCATGGGTCTCAAAATGTGCATTTGCATTTAATACGCTAGTACTCCAAGACGTTCCGGATGATGATGTTGCGGGCTGTGGAGCGATATTGGAAGTAGAAAACACAGAATTTTTTTTAGCGGTATTCAACTTATTTGTCAAGGACGTATCAACGTATCGTTCAGCTACGGCTGTAGACTTCCAGCCACCGTGATATCGCTCTAGAAAATTCGTTATAATATCAAAGAGTACCCATAGTTTACTCTTTGATAATATAATAAAAATGTATAAAAAAGATTTTAAAAATGTCTAACTATACTTGGGATTTGGAGGAACATAGGTACATAAATACATATACAGGGTGACAATTTGAAAACTTACCACCCCCCATATCTTAGTAAATAAACGAGATATTTAAAAAAATCAAAATTCGTTTCGGTAATTCGGAGGGGGAATCACAATGACATAGTTGGCGACGCACCCCCTCACACCCCCTGCGCCCCAGCAACCCCAACTTTTAAATCTTAAATAGTGACCCCCCATGTGTGATACGTCGTTGGAAAGCTCTGAAAAAATGCTTTCCAACCATACCAAATAGCATTACATTTGGGTTAGTAATTATCGTACAAATCAAAAAATAAACTAATATGATACATTTGAAAACTGTCGTATTTAAAACGCAACCGGCGAACATTAGACGAACTAAGACAGAGAATAATTCAAGAATGTCGAAATATTGCAAAATCAACATTTGAAAAAGTTCGACAAAAGTTTGAGAATAAATTATAACTGGCGATCAAAAATGAGTTGCTGTCGACTCGGCTTTGGAAGTTCAAGTTAAATACGATTTTTCATGTAAACAAAAATTTCAAAGAGCGACTCCATAGCAACTCATTTTTGATCGCATAGTAATACTGTCTTACCAATAACGGAAAACATTTTCAACATTTATTAAAATAAACGCCAACTTTAGAAAATGTATCATATTAGTTTATTTTTTGATTTGCACGATAATTACTAACCTAAATGTAATGCTATTTGGTATGGTTGGAAAGCATTTTTTCAGAGCTTTCCAAGACGTATCACACATGGGGGGTCACTATTTAAGATTTAAAAGTTGGGGTGGCTGGGGCGCAGGGGGTTGGAGGGGGTGCGTCGCCAACTATGTCATTGTGATTCCCCCTGCGAATTACCGAAACGGATTTTGATTTTTTTAAATATCTCGTTTATTTACTAAGATATGGGGGGTGGTAAGTTTTCAAATTGTCACCCTGTATACAGACAAACATAGCAATCGCTAAAGGCTCGTTTCATTCACCTAATAAGTAGAAATTGCGTAGAAAATACATCGTATCGATGTAGAAAGCTCGCATTTTTGCCCCATAAAATTAAGGATTTTAGATAATCGCGATAAAAATAATTACTTATAACTGACCTTCATAGGGGTTGCCGGTTGGACGACGGAGCGAGAACTGATAATAATTTCGTTTCGTCGATGTCTTTCAACTTGAAAGAATTTCCGAAGCGCTAATCAATTTAGTGAAGAATTTCTGGTTCTTGGTCACCGAAATCATACATTTGATGTTTTTCCCAAACGACTAAAAATTTCAGTAGGGCGGGCAATCTAAATATGGTAGTGCACGTGGCAAAATTTAACATGCTTCGGTAGTCGCACGTAGGTAACAGCTATCATACAATGTTTTAATTGACAAAACAATTCACAAAATAATACAGGCGGTGGACGGGGAAGGAGACCCTTTATTACTATGGGGATTTACGATAATTCAACCGGTTTAACCGGGTTGGTAGAAATCACCATAGAAACAATTGTCTCAATAATTGTAACCATAGCAAAATCTACCAACCCGGTTAAACCGGTTGAATTATCGTAAATCCCCTATAGTGTATAAGTGTAAGTCAATTTCAGGATTGTTAGTTTCTATAAAAAGTAGTTCAAAACCGCTTATGTACCGCAGAAATGGCCCAAGACGGACAGGACGAACAGCCAAAACACACAATAGTGGAGTTTTAATTTCTATGTAAATGCATAAAAATTATTAAAAACAATTTATAATAGTTAGTGATTAATATACAAATTATATTCCAGCATAATACTTCAGATACTTACATCTTTTCCTGATTCACACCACACGGTTCTATTATTGTTATGTTAAATGTTACACAGTGTTTCTTGAATGTAGAATAGTACCTATCTATATACGTCCTAACCTAAGTACCTACCTAGAACGAATATATCGCGTATTACTGATAACTGTTGATTGCGTGCTTATTCTACTATCGCACAGCACGAAGTGCATGTAGTATTTTTAGCATGCATGAAAGATTAATCTAGATCGTAAGCTTTATTATTTCATTAGTATTATAACGATAGGTATGGATTATTCTGGTACCTGCTCCAAAGATATGCTATAATGGCTATAATATTCGCCTAGGCGACGTCAACAATTACGAGGTCAATATCGTATAAATATATCGTAGATATCAGATATGTGTGCACATTACAGGTTCACCTTATTTGATCATAAGAAGATCATGATTATTGATTGATCACATTCTCAAAACTATTGGAATAAAAGTTAATTGTTTTGATGCAAACAAAACTGAATTCAAATTGGAAATCTTTCCGTTTTTGAACTATTAAGTAATATTGTACATTCTTTAATTTTAACGTTGTATTTATGTTTAATTAAAATCAAAAATGTACCCAATAGTTTCAATATTTTATTGTAGCAGATTCATCACGCCACCCCGCAAGGATAGCGCGTGGTAAGTATATGTTGGTCTTGGTAAGGTTAGTCGTACAGTGTGAGGTTACGAAACAAGAACATTTTTTATTGCAATACTGAATACAATGAGGTCAGTGTCATGTTATTGCTATTGAAATTTTTGCCATTGCTTACATCGATCGACTAACTGGGTAAATATGGAAATGGAAACCTAAATTAAATTTTCGTAAAAACGCAATTGTAATATTAAAAATGTTCCAATATGATAACCTTCGTTAAAATTCATTTGCGCTATGTGTTTATTTATTTTTGGTCCACCATATACTTACCTATACTATCTAACTTTTGCAAACGATATTTTCCTAAGGATAATCATTTAGACCTATTCCTCCATAATCTATTGCTATTATTTATTTATTGAACAGACCTTTTGCCAAAATACATACTTAGTTGGCTAACCCCAAAAATATTTTGAAAAATTTCCCTGATGATGGTGCGCGCGTGCGCTTTTGGTCCTATGGCATCTCTTTGAAAACTGAAATTTAGGTTATGGTGTACTAAACCTAGGCTGACATTGGATGAAATGCAAACGTCTATTGGAAAAATATAATTAGTTGGTAGTAGTACGAATTTAGGGCATAGATATGAGGCCCTGGTCTAGAGATAATAATAAATTGGAAGATATAGCACCACGCTCAGTTGGCCAGACATTCAATATTTACACTTCACCAAACCCAACCTACATCCCGTTTGGAACATGCGTGCTCGGATTCGTTTGGTGGGGCGCAGCCTTAGCCGCTACGCTACCCGCCTACCCGCTACCCGACCGGACTGGTTTTTCAATGTCACACTCACATTACAGAAAAGATCGAAACGAATGTTCAGTGTTTACAGTCCGAACTAGTTGTGTCTGTACATATCAATAGCGATTAAGTCATATAGTGATGCGCAATGTGATCTGCACTACTGGCTTGGTGTGCGAAATGTAGGTAGGTACGTATTTATTTACACGATCTTTGTTTATTTGTAGTTTGTAAGTCGATGACCGGAGCACCGTTTCCATTTCAGGCTCCGTGCTGCCCTCTCGCATAAAAAATGACAAGAGATTATAGACGCGCACTGAACGAGAGACCTCTTTAGTTATTTTCGCAAAGGCTACCATTACGAAGGAAGCTTTTATTTTAGAAATTCGAGGCGGACATATTTCATTGACGTCGGGGAGTTCAGTTACTTTATCGACATTTCGTTCACACTCAAGTAAAGGTTAACTGTCATGATATAATATACACAACCGTTTCTCGATGTACCTATATATAAAAAAAGTGAATTTGAATTAGCAAATCAGCTGTTCATTCTGTTTTAAATTATGAATAACGAAAATTGCGATTCAACGGGAAGGAGGGAGAGAGATGATAATATTACACTTGCACCTGAAAAAGTGCAATCTAGTGAATTGGAAATTGAAAAACAGAAGTTAGTTTTTCTAAGGTTATTTGAATACCAATTGTTTACGCTTTTTATTTTAGCCATTTAGGAGTAGAGGAATTAAATAAATTGACCAAAGTAAATAATGTGGATTTGTCGGATTTGGAAACGAATGCATTTATTGCAAATGGGGTCACGGAAGAGGCGAAAAAGGATTTACTTGAAAGTATCGTAGATGTGTTGGACGACGTAATGAAAAGTGGCATCGAAACGGATGACTTTACCGACATTGAAAAGCAAGTCGAGAGTGTTATTGAAGCATTGGAAAAAAATGATTGCGGTGACAGTATTGCTGTGGACATTGATGCTAACCTACCAGAGAGTTGCAACGATGAAATTACTACTAAAGAATCAGAGAGTGCTATTGGGTCTGAGGGTGTACAGATCAACAGTTTTGATTCTCTACAGGGTTTAACAAGTTGGTATGTTGCTACTTAAATGAGGGATTGTTTTCGTTGAAGTGTGTATTTCAATGTTTAGTGATGGGGAAGTTGTGCAAACTTCAGAGCAGCAAATTTCTACTGACGATCAGGACAAAGGTGCGCTTACCTGCGAGCAATCACAAACAACTGGAAAAGATGGACAAACTTTGGAACAATTGCAAATTGCTAATGATGACAAGATTTGCGAGAAAAATAATGGTGAAACAATTGCAAGTGACAAGAATATTGGCAATTGTTCAATGGATGATAAAACTAATGAAAGTCAACAAATATCTGAATGTGAAATAGCTGAGTAAGTAAAAAATTTATTTAATTTCCATTTGAAAATCATTGAAGTGTGCTTAAAGTTAATGGGTATAAGGTAAGTAATATCACATAAGATTGTATAATACTGACATATCTTTATTTAATGTAAGTAGTCGAAGTAGGCTATGAAAAATATCTCCAATGCTGCAGTCTCATGTATGTAACGACCACACCAATCATGTTTCCCATGCAGCTTATTTTGCTGTACTTTAAGCACATTTACCTATACAGGGTCCTGTAACAGTGTACTGGACTTTCCTAGCTCAAACCTGGTAAAAAATATTAACCTTTTGTCAATTGTTAATTATAACTTCTACAGAAATTGTTTTTGAATGTACAGGGTCTCACATTTTTACGGCGTCAATAAATATTTGATTTGTTTAAATAGAACACCCTGTATATTTTTACTTGTTTCCATGTCATTTGTTAACTTCTACACGGAAACCTATTCACTTCTTAGCGCATTTTCATAAAATTTTAAAAAAAAGCGCTATTGTGGTCACTTTGTCCATCTATTCATCTGTCCATGTCTACAGCTGTTCGGTTGCTGCTAGTTTTTTATCTTAAGAGTTATTGCTCTACTTTTTTCTCTATTTGGTTTGTTATGGTGTTGAGGCTTGCACCAAGGAAGGAATTTTTTTCTGTTGCTTACGAAAAAAGTGATTGTAAAAAATCAATTTTTTCATGTACCATAATTTGACACTAATTTTGTATTGTTGTCTTGCGTCTGCCAATTTGTCTGTCTCTGTTTGTCTGTCTGTATGCAGTTGTGCATGAGAACTTCTGGCTTTGCGCAATCCAATTTTTTTTTAATACTTACATGAAATGATGAAACTAATCCCAAATCAAATTAATTTGTTTTGCGCATGCGCAATCCGATCCGACTAAAAACGCGTAAAAAAATTGTTGCGCATGCCCGGATCTACATTCGTTAGTAGGATTCTTCTTATAAACTGTGATTAAAGTAACACGTGAAAAATGGGTTGCACATGTGCAACGCTAACTTTCTTATTTGTGACCGGATTTTTACGAAATTTTAACAGAAGTTGCATCTTACAAATGGGAAATGAATGCAAGTGGAAACGTGCTTTTTGTAAATCGTTTACGATTGCTTTTTAACTTGTTGATGAATCGTAGCTACCTTGATTTTAAATTTGAGAAATACATTCGATCAATAATGTTAATCTGAATAACACGCAACACCTTGATAATGAGAAACTTAGATTTAGTGGTACAGGGTGTTCACAAAGAAATGGTAATGGTATGGTTATGAAAGTACGTTAATTGATTACTTGTTTATACACTGGAGTAGGTTGTGATAATTAAAAAAAACAAAAGAATACCAGAAAGTAAACAAGTGTCACAAATTAATTATTTGTTGCAAGTGTACTTCCTATTTCGTAATAAAATAAGGTGAATTTGAAAAAAGAT